>NW_027097331.1:0-60000 GCF_019320115.1 Miscanthus floridulus
ACTGGTAGCTTAGATTCGTAGCTTCCGTTGGTGACAAAGATGGCATACATGGAAAGACCACACATGATGAAAAAGTGAGTGCTACTGTCAGGCTGTTGTGAGATGCTGCTAGCAGAGGATAATTCTTTGCTTTGCTTGTGGGATGCAGAACAGCAGGATATGCGTAAGCTTGTCGTTTTGAGTGTATTCTACTGTACTATTCTTCTTCCAAATCACAAATTCACAATGTAATTCTTTTGGGTGAAAAACATGATCTGGAGGCAATCCTGGTTGCAAAGCAACCATAGCTTTTCTTCTGCAAGTAAGGCCCTGTTTGGTTCCAAATAAGTCACCTACTTATAAGTTAAAAAGTGAAATAAGTGACTTATTTTGCCAAACACCACCAACTTATAAGTCACCTCTGCTTATAAGTTTTAAGTTGGTTCACCCCTGCTTAAAACTTATAAGTCACCCTTTTTCGCGTGGGGCCCACACCTTTAATGAACTTATAAGTCATCTACAACCAAACAGGCGTGACTCATAAGTCACTAGTTTTCAGTCACCTGACTTAATAAGTCACCTGACTTATGGAAACCAAACAGGCCCTAACTGGATCATGTTGATACTCTCTCTCTCTCTCTCTCTCTTTTACGAGACATGTTGATTGTTGATACTCATTTGTTCAACCCACTAACTGATCATGTTGTGTGCTCAGAGTACAGACTGCTTGTCGACAACATGAATTATAGGACTTCAGATTCAGGCAATTAGAACGCAGTAAGGTATTTGTTGTAACATGTTCTTTGCTTTAAACTCTGAACTTGCCTGCCGTGGTTTGGAGTTATCTTTTTTTGTGACCACTGAACTTGTATTCCAGATCGCTTTCATGTTTGGTTGTACGTTGATCTGGTGGAACAAATTGTGAATTTGTGGCTTATGCCAATCTTACTGAAGGTGTGCAAAATATATGAAGCATAGAATTGGTATTACCAAAATTATATTTGAGACCATTACAGAGACTGACAAAGGAAAGGCATGTTTGAGTTGCACGGTTTCTCGAGGGCTTTTGTCAGTATCAAGAGGTGACGCGGCACCCCAAAGTAGAAAACAACAGTGTAAGCTTTGTTGTTAAAGTGCTGTGCTTTATTTTGAATTTTGGCCGTACACCGAACAAAAGTAAGCATGTACAAATGGCAGGCGCAAAGTTCTTTCAGCATAACAATCAACAAGAAGTGCGCACTGAAAGTCTGAAACTATTTTACCTGGCAGCTATAGTCTTCAAAACTAGCAACAGGCATAGTTTAGCTCGCGCAAATACCGCGGGGAGCTAATTTTTTTTCTTATTCTAACAAGTATTTTTTTTTAACTTGAGATATCTTTGAAATAGTTTTGTTATTGATTTGGCTATATATATTTAACGACACTGTTCTTTTAATGGTAAGCGACGTGTCCGTCGACAGCGAGGCGCATGTAGTGACTTCGTCAATCTCGAGATTCGTCGGTCCAGCTCAGTTCTTCGAAGGTGTTCATAGGGTTAGGGTATACGTGCGTGCGTTCATAGTGATAGATGTACGCTCATGTATGTAAGTGTCTACGTCTATAACTGAGTATCGCAAAAAAAAAAAAAAAAATCCTCTCACATGCTCTATTACATCCATCGAAGCAATCTCTAAATAGCTACAGTCAACTAATTTATTTGGATTAAAAAATATCACTATAATTCTCTCATCTTTCTTTTTTCCGTTACCTAGGCTTTATTTGGAACAGGAGTTTTTCCCTTATTTTTCCTTAGACATCTCCAAGAGTACCCTAAATTTTGTTCACAAAACATGGTGTTTTGCCAACTCCCAAAAAAGTACGGGGAGAAAAAAAAAGACCATCTCAAGAGTACCCATATTTGACTTCTAAAATATCAAAATTCTGGTCGCACACACTTTTTCCTCCCTGTTTTTTTTTTCCGGCGCCAAGTGATACCCCGACGCAATTAGGTCGCCTCTGCCTCCATTGACCGTCCTGCCGACCTCCAGCTTGCAGGAACCGACGGTAGCGAGCCACTGGCCGGCTACCTGGTGCCTCCCAGCCGACCGCCGGAACCTCTTAGCCGGCAGCCAGGCACAACAGGCCGGCCATCCTTGCCCACCCGAGTTGGCTAGCGACAGCAGGCCGCCCAGGTTCCTCCAGCCGAGACTGCAAGCAAGCAGAAGCAGTACAAGTATGAGAGCACCGACCGAACAGGACAGGATGATCCTTGCCTCCTTGGGATTTGGGAATGGAGGTCTGGAGATGGAGATGATGGGCAGATGGCAGCATCAGCACGAACGGAATTGATGATGCCCAGGTCAGGTGCCGTAGCGGCGGCCGGGCGAGCCGCTTTTTGGGAGGCACAGGCATAGGAACGGCGGCAGGCACACAGGACGCGCGCACGGGCACCAACTTTTTTTTTTGTTTTTTTAGCTTTTTTTTTTTTGAAGTTTTTTCACAAATATGCCACTATGATTTTAAAATCTGGATCCTGAGCTCGGCGCCATCGTTGGTGGCGCCGAGCTTACACGTCTCGGTGCCATAGATTTTGATACCTAGGTCTTGGGCTCGACGCAGACGTGACGATGACTTGGCAGGCAGCTTGGCGCCGTAGATCCTGACGCCGAGCTCGACGCCGGGATCTATGACGCCGAGGTGGTGTTTTAACCCTGCCCGAACATTCTTCCTCTTCTTTCTCCTTCCTCTTGGGTTTTTTCTCTCCCCACTTCGCCCTACCTAAAGAATCGGCATATTGTACCTTGAAAACTTTGATTTGATCCGTAGATCTTCGAGAGTAAGGTATCCTCGCTCCCTCCTAGTTTTTTTTTTCTCATCGATTCGATATATATTAGTCGGATTTTTCAACTTAAGAATCGTCATTACTTAGGGTTTCATGCAATTTTAATATTTATATTATACCACCGTAGGATGCCAAGACGTGGAAAAGCTAGCAATCCAAGGTAATCTCATCGCACGTTGTTATGTTATGGGTTCATTGTTGTCCGATCAAATGGAAACCCTAGGTGTTGGGTTTAATGTTAATTGATTTTGGTTCTTAGAATGAAAATGACTAAACTATAGTTATGGCCAGATGAACAGAAATGCCTTCGACCCATTGCCACTGCCTAGTGGTGTTCCAGTGCCCATGTGCTTTTGCGGTGATCCTTGCAAGGTAGCCAAGTCCGATGAAGAGGACATATATAGGTAGAGGTATTTGATGTGTTCCAATTTTGCGTTTGAACCTATACTTCGTCAGCGCCGCATTAACAAGATGGTGAGGAATTGATATTTGTGTCATATGATATCTTGCATGATTTTTTTGTTTTATAACAATTGTATTTTTTACAGACCCCTCCACCGCTCTGTGATTTTGAGCAGTGTATCGGCACTGAGATCAAGCCTGAAGACAAGGAATAGATGCAGAAACTGTTACGGTGGGATGCAGAGGACAAGGAGATGATGAAGAAGAGACGCGGAGAGGAGGCTGCAAAAAAGGAGCACAAGAAAGAGAAGGAAAGGAGACATGTTGCTGCGTACATGGAGGAGAGGGAGAAGAAGCTTGAGCGTGCACGCCGAGCGAAAACAGTGATGGAGGAGAATCCCGATGCCCTGAGGAAGGGAAAGTGGACTCGTTGCATTCAGTAGTATCTATGACTTGCTAGTTCTATGGTTTATTCATGAACAATGTTGTCTACTGTCGGTATGTACTTCTAGTATTATTGTGTTATTTAATGTGGCATAGTATTGGATTTTTTATTATGTAGTTGTTTTTATTATTTGTGGTCATAATATTCAGTATAATATTATGGACATAGTGAAATATGATCACATGCTGCAAACAAAACCTAACGAAGTAGGGCCATTATATAATTCAACACACAAAACACATGAAATGACATGTGAGAACATATACCGAACTAGGGTACAGAGTTCCTTCGACTAAACCTAACATGCCTTAGGTAATTAAACCAAACAACAAACACATGGATGTGCCATGTGAATAAGATAGGGTTGGCCTAGTAGTGTGACCGCATAGCAAATTGTGTTGCACTTTCTCCACAGTAGCCTCCCATTGTTGGTGGTGGTGGTGGCGGGCGTGACGGCGAAGGCCCCTTGTTCTTGTGGTTAGGGCAGGTGCAATATGGATCATTGCAGAGTGCCTGCCTGTGAATCGGCACCATTGTTATTGTCGTCCTATTCATCGTCCTTGTAACCACTGCTAACTTCCCTTTCTAGATCGAAGATACGGTCCTACAGGTAGTAGATGTACTCCGCATGCAGATAAATAGGATCGATGATCGACCCATCTAGTGAACCCACTAGTTTTCTTCGGCCAAGGAAGACTACAATAAGTATGTCATGTAAGTTGTATAGAAGAGGAACATATTGAAGAAACAAATAGTAATAACAATTATCCATGCTCGCTGGCATTTGAAGAGCCCTTGCCATCTTATATGGCTCCGAATCATTCATAATTTCAACACTATTGGAGCCACGGAATCCATCTCCACAGAGCACTTGTGTAGCAACAGTGGGCACATCCACATTAGTCAGGAATGTCTATTGCAACATAAGTAGAAAAATGAGGAAAGAATAAAAAATTGAAGGTAAGGAATGGGGTAAGCTCCCAATAACCATGCGGATAAGACACTTACTCAGATAATTATGTGTCAAAGGGATTTCATTTGGAGGATCTGCCACAATATCGTGAGTCTGACAAGCATCTCCAACTAGCTCATTGGGGGTAGATTGAGCATCGGGAACCATAGGTGCAACCTCCACATCTATATCAGGTTCCGGGACGTGAAGGGTCGAGGTTTGCCTATTGACCTATTGGTGGAGAAAACCCATGAGGGATGGGATCAACTAACACCCGATGCACAACCACGTCTAAACATTACAGCTGGCTCTTCATAGCTTAATCTCACATAGTTCTCCCACTGATCTGCACACCTAATTGGGATCATTCGCCTGAGGATGTTGGGAGAAGAACCTAAGTGCAGTACACCCTCAACTGCAATGCCATCATAATCATCTCCAAGGCAATGCAATCTCCTCCCAAGCCCTTACAACCATCTCACTAAATGAAGGCCTATCATTGAATAGCAAAGGCATGCTTGCAACATAGTGTAAAGAAAGAAGAGTTGGTAGGGGGGTTAGCTCGGTGCTAATCCTAAGGTTGCCTTGCCACCGGTGGAGTCTCCCCCTCGTCGAAGAGGAAGGAGACAAGCGAGATGTAGTGGAGGAGGGGCTCTTAGTGCCCCTCTCTAGGTTATCCTGCTCTCTGTGTAGAGCAAAGGTAGATGGAATGGAATGGAGTATCTGGTGATTGAATCAGGATCCTCTCCCCTCTAGGTCCGACCGTATCCCCTATATAATGAGATAGATCGGGTATAAGGCGGTTTGAGGGTTATAGTCTATGGTCTACATATGCCGGAGTCCAGGAGGGGCTTGTCATGGTGCACCGTGGACCATCGAGGTATCTTGGAGCCAAAGAAGCCTAGACATCATCTGGCTGCTCTGTTTTGACACTCTGTAGTGTCAGACGGTGTCGGATTGGACCGGCCTCCTCTAGGTGAGACCTTTTGGAGTCTTCTTGGTGGCAAAGAAGGTCGGCTTCAGAGGTTGACGCATGGGCCCAAAAGCCCCTGAGCCCCTAGAGGCCATAGGAAGCTTTGTCTTCTTGTGTCACACCCTGGACATGACCCTATCGGAGGAGCAGTTGGTAGGGGCATGCCTAGAGAGCGATGCCAAGGAGCCCCCAGGCATCGATAGCCTGAGGCCTTGTCTTCTTGTGCCTGGGCCATGGCTGGCATTGTTAGCCAAGCAGGAGCCAAGGGTTGGGCCTGGAGGTATCATAGATCGGGAACCCAAGGCTCGAGGAAGCCCCCGAGCCCTAGGCGGAAGCTGTGGTCGAGTTAGGCTTGGCTAGGTCTCTTTGCTAGAGGGTGCGTGTGAGCGTGCCCGATGGGCATATCCCCTGAGTCCCCGGGTGATCCTAAAGTGGTTGATCAGGGGGTCCTCTTCGTTTGGGAACCATTGGACCCGAGGCTTAACATACCTGTATGTTTGGATCTCGTTAGGAGCCCCTGAGCCCTTCGTGGCCTCTCCTAGCGTGATGGCGATGAAGGGTTGAATTCAATCTTTGGGTGACCAAACCATCCTTAGCGGGGATGGCTTCTGCCAGCAAGAGTGTTGTGCCCTGCTTGGGGCCTTCTTCTCTAGTGCGACGAATGGTTGTCGGCTGTCGACAACAAGCGAAGATGGTGTTGATCCCTTCGTGAGTCCATGTTGCATGGATTTTTGACTTGAGCAATAGCTCAGCAGACTCGTCTAGGAGTCCTCGGCTATAGGCCTAGGGGCGCCCTCCTTTCTGATTAGAGCCTACCATGGGCCGAGTGATCAAGAGCGCTAGGATCTGGCTTAGGTCCATCTGATCATCCAGAGCTCCACGCCCTTCTGAGGGCTACAATAACAGGTCTCGATCCTCTCAAGCCAGCCTTTTGGGGCCAACCCTCTACAGCCATAGATTGGGGAAGTGGGAGCGCATCGAGGCTTGGACGGAGGCCCTCGTTGGGCCCACTACTTAGTGGCCCCTGACCCAACTCTGGGGAGTTGGTTGGTTTTTGGGGGATGCACCACCCGAGTGCCCATTGATTGAGAGGTTGGGCTACTCCATCTAGGGAGTTGGTGTAGCCCCTGAGGCCATTGTGGGGCCTCCTTGCCAGTGAAGGGGGTGGCTTCTAGGTGCATCCTGTCCGCTAATGCCTTGCGTAGGCAGTTGTTGGTGTTTGGGCTGTCGTGCCATGTGGAGGAGTTATGACGTGCGTGTGCCCTTGTGACATCCTGTCTCATCTAGGAGATGGGACGTTGGGGCCACGTAGAGCAGATCAAGTGTAGAAGGAGCCATGGCACTAGGTGCACGTAGATCCAAGCCATCGATGATAGCTGGTGGGCCTAGCAGAAGGCGGATCCCCCCAAGTCTAGTGAGGAGGCGTGCGCAGAGTCGGCGACGTGCATGGGAGAAAGTGGAGCGAGGACTTGACTCCTTGCCAGCAATTCCCTGACTCTGCCTTTACTGCACGGCTGTCATCATGCAACTGCTCGAAGGCGTGCTATGGGGATTGAAGGGACACCTAGCCTATTCCGTAGGGTCCTTTGTAGCCACTGATGGCTGATTAGAGGTCCTAGAGACACTCATAGTGCACCGCCTTTGGCTATAAAGGGAGGCCCCTAGGGGACACGACATCTTCAATCCCTTGCTCTGGCCCCCTCTCTTCTTCTTCCTCAGATCCATCTTCTTCGGTAGCGATGGTGGTGGCATTGAAGTGCGATGTTTTTCTCTGAGTGAGCTTGGTGTTGTTCGCTAGGCGACTGCGTCTTCGAGGGTGGAAGGACTCTAGTGAAGGAGGGGCGATGATGTGATGCTAGAGGCATCTACTGCATCCCCCCTCCCCAGAGGGCATAAGGACTCTAGCTATGTCACTGGAGTTCTTGTACCCTCTAATGGGGAAGAGAGGTCGTGACACACCGGTCACTGCCCCTCCATCCTAGCGACAGCAAAGGAGGGCTGGCCCCATTGATGGTGCGATGGTTGACGTCGCCCAACCTTGGGCCTCAGGGAGGAGCCTCGAGGGTGGCCCCTTAGCCCAAGCCATGTGTGTTGTAGGGCCTTGACCTAGAGGTTGGGTGCGCCCTATGGTCTTTATCGCCATATCGACGGCAATAGATCATGGTTTGTGCTGCCGTATATTGTAATTGGGTCATTCCCAATCGATGAAATGAATTTACTTTCATGTGTAATCCCATTTTGCTCTTAAGTCATGCGTAGAGACTTGATCCCTCATTGGGCTAGGCTGTTACGACAATGGCCTCGTTGGCCAAGATTGGCGCGCCCATGCTGCTAGCGGGTAGGTCCATGAGAACCCTAGGTTTACGGTCGTTCCATGCCCTGGTCATGTCCCTAGAGGGAAGATCCTTGGCTTCCCAACCAAGCCACTCGTATAGTTCCCAAGCCTATCTGTCGGTACTTGGGGGCTCACTGCCTCCCTTGTTGGGTCACCATGAGCAGCTCAAGTCAGTATTCGGACATCATTCATCAAAATAGTCAGGGCGCTCCTGGACGCCCTAGCTACATCCATGTGGGCTCACCTCCCGAATGTCCCTTGCACTTTTAATTACTTCAAGCGATCTTGAAGCCCAGTGGGCCAGCGTTGAACCCTCGGTGATGCCCCTTCTAGGGCCCCCTGGATCAGCATGCGGTGGGGTGGAATGATCCGATGAAGGATCGAAAGATAGGTAGATATCTGCAAATAAAATGGAATGGACAGAAGAGAGGGGAAAGAGGACATAACTGGTAATGCGATGACTGGGGCTGCTCCATTAGCACCTTGCCAATCTCTCGCCTGCTCCTCTTGCTCCATCTGTTCCATCCTCGCCTCACTCGGGGGCCTTCTGTAGTGGTCCTCCTTTAGAAAAGCTCAGCAAGCGGTTATCTTGGTCGATCCTCCTATGCGACCGAGCCATCATTAGGATGGCTTGGGTCAAGGAAGACAACAAATAGAGTAGATAGAGGTAAGCAAAGCAAGAGGGTCAGGGGTCAAGACTTATCTTGGTTTTTGTTGTTGGAGAGGTAGGCCGGTGAAGGAGGTCGGCAGGTGGGCTATGGCTTGGGAGGTGTCACTTCTAGGCAAATGGCTCGGCGATGGCCTTCCCTCATGGAGAAGGGTCAAAACTCAACTCGATCGGGTCAACCCCATTTGGGGAGCCAAGCACCTAGATGGAGGGGCTAGCCGAGCCACCACTACCACCAGAGGTCTTGACTGCCTTGCTGATGCTCGGTCGGTCGAGTACTGCTGCTGTCTTGGACGCTTCCTTTGCTGGCACCCTCCCTACATCGTGTCCAAGGCTATTGGGAGCATAGGGGGCAACGAGCGTGGTCACTTGGGCGATGCGGTCTTGCTCGCAGTAGTAGGCTTGCTCGAAGCTACCTTCGACGGTGATGACCTCCTTCGGGCCGGGCATCTTGAGCTTGAGTAGATGTAGTTGGGGATGGCCATGAACTTGGTGAAGCATGGTCGACCAAGGAGGGAGTGAAAGATGCTAGGGAAGTCAGTGACCTAGAAGGTGAGTGGCTCCTTATGGAAGTTGTTCGACTGGCCAAATGTGACATTGAGTTGGATGCGCCCGAGGGGCACGACTTCCTTGCCCAGCACAATCCCATAAATGATGCCTTGCTGGGGCACAAGCTACTCCAAGGGATGCCCATCTTGTCGAGGGTGCTGGCGTAGAGTGTGTTGAGCCCACTACCCCTATCCATCAGCACCTTGGTGAGGCATGTGGTGCCCATGATCGGGCTAACCACGAGTGGGCAACACCTTGGATGGGGGACATGATCGGGATGGTCTTCTTGGTTAAAGATGATGGCCGCCTAGGACCACCAGAGCCACATTGGAGTGGCAAGGGTGTGGATGGTGTTCACCTCCTACTCGGTGATGCGGCGCTGCCAGCAGGATTCATACGCCTAGGAGCCCCCAAAGATCATGAGGTAGCGCTCGGCCTTAGGAAACTCGTTGTCTTCCTCCTAGGTGTCATCCACTAGGTCATCGACCTTTGAGGTAGGCATCTGGGCCTTGCCCTGTTGGCTAAGGGTGCTACGAATGTAGCCCTTCATGGTAGCACAGTCCTTGAGAATATGCTTCGCCTACCCCCCATGGAATGGGTAGGGGGACTCGAGTGCCTTCTTGAAGTGTTCCAGGCATGCAGCGCGCCCGCAGGGCTGAGGTCTGGCGGCGCGGTCGGCCGCGGTGACCATCTCCTCCCCACAGCGCTTCCGATCCTTGTTCTGCCTATCATGGTGTTGCTGGGATGAGGTATGATTGTCGGCGCTGTCACCACCACTGAGGTGGTCGGTGGCCTTGGCTTTCTCGCTGAAGTTGGCTTAGACGGCCTCCTCGCTGGTGGCGTACTAGGTGGTGATGTCTAGGAGCTCTTGCATCATGTGCAAAGTCTCACAACCGAGCACGTGGATGAGCATCTCGCAGGTCATGCCACAGATGAAGGCATTGATCACATTGGCATCGGTAATGTTTGGGAGCTCATTGCGTTTCTTGTAGAAGCGCTAAATGTACTCTCGAATGGTCTCATTGGTCCTTTGCTTGTAGTTGTGGAGATCCTAGGAGTTTCCCAGGTGGGTGTTGAAAGGGTCGAGATGGCGACTAGAGGGGGGGTGAATAGTCCTTTTTGAAACTTAATCACGTTGGCTAACCAAAACAAGTGCGGAATTAAAACTATCGGTCTAGCTAAGACTACACCCCTCTATATATGTTGTCTAGCACCTTCCAAAGATACTAATTATGCAACTAAGGTGCTGGGCTAGCAAGAGCTCTCCTAAACAATTCTAGGAGCAAGGTTACACAAACCTATGCCACTAGTACTTTAAGCAACAATGGAACTCCTACACATGCTAGTAAGCAAAAGCACAAAGCTAACTAAGCTCACTAGCAATGCTCAATAACAAGGCAACCAATGCCTAATTAGAGAGCGCAAATACTTAGCTACACAAACTAAGCAATGTGACTAACAAGGTTACTAAAACCAAATTAGCCACGCAAGGGAGCTACTTCTATGCTACACAAGCAAGAAGGTAATTAGCAAGCTACACAAGCTATCTAATTACAAGAGCAACTACACAAGCTTAATATGTATAAAAGTAATTGCAAGCTTGTGTAATGGGGATGCAAACCAACGGGAAGAACAAGGTTGACACGATGATTTTTCTCCCGAGGTTCACGTGTTTGCCAACACGCTAGTCCTCGTTGTGTCTATCGCTCACTTGGTGGTTCGGCGGCTAATTAGCATCACCCGCTAAGCCTGCACGTCGGGCACCGCAAGAACCTACCCCTTGAGTGAGGGTAGCTCAATGACACGCTTTACTAGAGTTGCTCTTCGCGGCTCCCGTGGGGCGAGCACAATGCCCCTCACAAGCACTTCTCCGGAGCGCCGCACAAGCTTCTTACGCGCTTCGACGGAGACCACCACCAAGCCATCTAGGAGGTGGCAACCTCCAAGAGTAACAAGCACCACCGGCTTGCAACTCGATCACCTAGTGCCACTCGATGCAACCTCATGATGCAATCGCACTAGCATCGCTCACTCACACAATCGAATGATCACTATCAAGTATATATGTGATGGAGGGATCCCAAGCACTCATAAGCATGGACACTAAGTCCCCTTAGGTGCTCTGCGCCAACCATGGCCGAAGGCCACTTCTATTTATAGCCCCAAGGGCTAAACTAGCCGTTACCCCTTCACTGGGCAAAAATCGGGTCGATCGGACGCTCCGGTCGTGTTGATCGGACGCTGGACCTTAGCGTCTGGTCGCCCGCAGATGACCATGTGTCCCGATTCCAATGGTCACTTGACCTAACCAGACACAGCAGCTTCAACTGACCGGACGCTGAACCCCCAGCGTCCAGTCATTTCCAGTAAGGTACCGACCTCGACCGGACGCGTCCGGTCACTCTTGATCGGACACAGCCCAGCGTTCGGTCACATTCCAGCTTCTGCATCATCGTACGTTAGCCTAACCGGACACACCCTACCAGCGTCTAGTGCTTTCAGACCCAGCATCCGGTCAGTTGACCGACGCCAGCGTCTTCGCGACCAACTCGTTTTCTCTTCTAACTTCTTCGCCCTTGCTCCAAAGAGCCAACCACCCAAACCCATCTCAACCCTGCAAACACCTCCTCCTTTGTAAATGTGCTAACACCACCAAGTGTACACCACCATGTGTATGTGTGTTAGCATTTTCACAATCATTTCCCAAAGGATGTTAGCCACTCAACTTGCCACGCCACTCGATCCTAGCGACAATGCAAAGTTAGATCACTCGAGTGGCACTAGATGACTGATATGCAAACAAGTTTGCCCCTCTTGATAGTACGGCCATCTATCCTAAACCCGGTCATAAACTTCTCTACACACCTATGACTGGTGAAATGAAATGCCCTAGGTTATACTTTTGCCTTGCACATTCCATTCCATCTCCTCTAATGTCGATGCAACACATGCACCAACACAATCAACAATGATATGATCCACTTCATATCATCATGTGATCATATTGGTTCATCGATCTTGACTTTACTTGCTCTTCACCATTGCCATCATCCATCGACGCCAAGTCTTGCTCAAGCTTCATCGCCACATGGTCCATCACTCCAAAGCCTTCGACTTGCCCTTCACGCTTGCAACCGGTCCATCAAGCCAAGTCTTGTCTTGATCTTCTCCACCTTGATCACATGACTCAATGTCATGTCTCATGTGCATTTAAGCTCCTTCATCATCACATGTGTGAGCTTTGCAACATCTTCAAGCCATTTTCACCTCCATGGCATATATTGCTCACACACATGTACCTATGGACTAATCACCTGTGTATCTCACATAAACACAATTAGTCCACCTAAGTTGTCACTCAATTACCAAAACCAAACAAGGACCTTTCAGGTGTAGGTGCCCTAGAAGTGGCCGATGAAGACCGCACGGAGATCACCCCAGCAGTGGATGCTGCTAGGCTTGAGCTGCTCGAGCCAAGCTCTAGTTAAGCTTGACAGAAGTAGAAAAAGGTATTGAATGGCAAAGTCATGATCTGACCTCCCGGCCTTCATGGCGAGGCAGTAGTCCCTAAGTCAATGGTCCGGGTTGGTCTCGCTGTCGTACTTGGAGATGTGTGTTGGTGGCCAAAAGCGCCTTGGGTAGAGGGCCACCCGGATCACTGCCCCGAACACCAGGGGGCCAAAGTGATCTAGGATGGGGCCCCCTCCCCATCACTCAGGGGTACGGGACTATGCCTAAGCATGGTGCCTAGCCTCGATGGTGTCACAAATGTCATGGTCATCGCTGGTCCGGTGCCGCACAGGGGGACACCGAGGAGAAAGGTCACGCCTTCGTTCTCATCGAGGCTTGGCGCATCGGGTCAACGGCTGGTCAGAGCTATTGCTAGAGGTGTCACCGCTGCTTCCATCTGCCTACAAGGTGTGAGCATCAGAGCACCCCCTGTTGGCAATGGCCATCATCTAGGATGGTTGGGAGAGCATAGTTCGACGCCGAGAGGCTAAACTCTCAGCCTGCTACTCGAAGGTGACCGGAGGAGCCGCTTTGCCTCGTTCAACCGCTTATTGGTCTTCGAGTCTGGCATGTTAGAGATGTCTTCTAGGTGGCAAGCAGTGGTAGCCATGTTGTATGCCTCATGGGGGAAGCAGAGGCCGCTGGGATACCTCGTGTGGGCATCATTGTCATCGAGAGGGTACGTGGTTTGCTACCGCGTCCTACCTTTGGCGCTCAAGCTCTGCCTTGGTGGCCGAGCGCGCAAGCGGTCCACCTTCTCCTAAAGGTAGGCCGCATGACTGTGGGGACTCTAGTCGGGCGATGTGAGCTAGGGCGCCTCCTCAGCAAGATTGTCGCCGTTGACATGGTAGCACATGCGTGGCATTGCATCGTAGCTGATGTCATTGGAGTCATACTTTGGTTCGTTCCTCGAGAGGACCTCGAGGAAGGCACAGAGTGAGAGGACGTCAGTCCCCACTATGCCAAAGATGATGATACTCCACAAAGCCTCATGACTAATGAGGTGCTCTAGCTCTAGCTGGAAGGATGCCATCGTGTTCTGTATCCCAAAAGGTAGGTCCGGGAGGTAGTTCCAAAAGCGATCAGGCAGTAGGAGCCCCTCACTGGTGGTGATCTAGTGGTGGACATTGGCTAGCATGTAGAACATCTAATAGTGGTCTGACATGGTGGGGTCTAGGCCTAGACCGTGTTGGATCTAATGGGCCAGAACCTCAAGATCTGCTCCCAAGAGTCCTAGTGGAGGAGGTGGCACTGAGGGCTCGTTGCACACTGGTGCAGCCTCGTGGAGTGGACAAAGCTCGCCATAGCAGTCAGCGATGTAGGCTAGGTACCCAAAGTTGAGTACCTAGCCCAGAGCGAAGGCGCCGGCCATGACGGTGAACTCACCGAGGAAGAGGACACCGCCGTCTGGGGCGGCACCACTTTGAAAGTGCATTTGCCCCCTATGTGGGTTTAGGTGTATAAATGACATCAAAATTAGGGACTAATGAGATCTTAATGAGACATATTGTAGCTTTAGTCCTTTGAAAGTTTCAAAGAGTTCATTTAAGATGAAATGGTATCCCTCAATTCTTTAAGTGCAAAAGGCGGACGAACTCAAAGAGCTCTTGAAAGCATTTTTATTCTGTTTAGGGTTTAGGTATGTTGTACTATAAAGAGGGATGCAAGTTTAGGTGGTCTGAGGAAGATAGAGTGCTCAAGCATAAAAATAAAATCTAAAGAGAGACACAAAATCACCTCATGAACACTTAGATATAGTTTATGAACTTTTGATGGCTGGAAGTCCCGGCGTAAGCCAGGAGTTCTGGTAGTCAGAAGTCCTAACTTTCAATGTTGAAAGTTCTAGTACTTCCTAACTTAGCCGCCATCCCACCCATGCTAGCTTCGCCCGTCGGAAGTCCCGATGGGAGTCAGGAGTTTCGGGTGACGGAAGTCCCGGCCCTTACCAGAAGTCCCGATGCCCTAGGACTTAGCCCCCTAACTCGGCTGTGCGTCGAGAGTTTTGACAAAAGTCAGAAGTCTCGACTGCCGAAAGTTTTGGCATTCCACCTGGAATTTCAGCTTTGGTCATGTTGACCATCTTTGACTGCGCCTTGAACAGTGTTTTGTAGAAGGGCTGGAAGTTCTGACAATCTGTGTCAGAACTTCCGACGCAAATCTAAACGGTTGGATTCTACTATGAGTATAAATAGCTCACTCCTCACTTCTAACCAGTGACCACTCATTCATTGCTCACCAACGTTTGTCCAAAACAACTCCCAAGCATTCAAGGCACCCCTCTCCTCTCCCCTTTGCTCCAATCTTCGATTCCCATAGTGTAACACCCTAAAATTTGAGATTCTTTTAAAAATAGTAAATTTGATTTAAATATGCAATTATATGTGCAATTCAAATTAGGAAGTAATATGTCTTTTATAAAATTAAAAGAAAATGCAAGAATAGAAACATGTGATGCATTCATGCTATTGCGTATTTATTTCTGTGACGGGTGTTTTATTCAAATGCTAAAAGATTCTAAAAACCTTTTGAAAATGAGTTTGAAAATTTTATTTATAAAAAGAAAAAGGGAAAATTCCTTCCATTCCTCTCTTCCTCTCATTCGGCCCGCTGGCCATTTCTTTCCCCGCGGCCCAGCCTTGCAGCCAGCGCCCCAGCCCACCTCTTCCCGCTCGGCCCAGCTTCGCGCCAGCAGCCCAGCCGCGCGCTCCGCGCCGGCCCAGCCGCGCCCAGCCCAGCAACCGCCTTCGCCCGCGCCCCGCCGCTGACGCCCGGGCCTCGCTTGTTGGCGCCGTCTTCACCGCGCGGCTCGGCAACCGCCCGCGCCTGGCGCTGCGCAACCGCCGCCCCGCGCCCTGGCGTCGTGGGAGCGTCCCCCCTCGTGCTCCTCGGCTTCGATAAAAAGAAGCCGAGCCTTCCCCCGCGCACTCCCCTACCCTCCCCACTCCATTTTCTCTCTCGCGTTCAAGCCTCGGAGGCCACAACCGTCGCACGGAAGAGTTCCGCCGGCCACCGTGCTCACCTCCGCGCGAAACGCCATCCCCGAGTCGTGTTCGTCTCCGTTCGAAGTCGCGGTAAGCTTCGCCGTACTCCCCTCCTTCCCTCTGTGCTTTCATTTTGGATTTCCGTGGCCGTTTAGGGCCCTATTCGCGTGCGTCCGCGAGCTTTGGCCACCGACCATGGCGCCCGTCGCCTCGGCTTCCTCCTCCGGCCGTCGTGATGGCCTGCGCGAGTTCCCCTTCTCCCCAGCTTTCTCCCGGTGCCTCCGGATTTCCGAACCGTGGCCCCTAGCCACGGAACCGCGCGCGCCAGTGAGCTTCACGCCGCCGGCCATGGCTTGCCTCGCCGGAGTCACTGTTCCGGCCAGCCCCCCCCCCCTTCTCTCTCTCCCCCAAGCATCAACAGCCGTCCATCTCTTGATCTACGGCCAGGATTAGAAGTTACCCTTTCGCGTGGAATCTTGCTAAAGAGTCCCTCGCCTTCGGATAAATTGGACCCGCCGTCCTTAGCGTATTTCCTCGAGTACGCCTTCTCGTTTTGAAAGTGTATAGTTCACTGGTTTAGTCTAAAGTACGCTTTCAGTATTTACATAAATGCCATTCGAACTGTTTCGCTTATAGAATTGTCGTTTTAACTCCGAATTGATCCATTCAAATCGCGTTAGCTTCGTAATTTCATAAGCTACATGTTGGAGCTACTGTTAGTCAAGTTTGGAACTTTTTAATTTCATGTTTAGATTTAATTAAATATAGGGCTATAGGAAAAACCCGTTTTAATCATAACTTTCGCATTTTAGCTCCGTTTTTCGTGAACTTTGCGTTGATGTGATCGTAGCGAAACGTAGATTAGTTTTACAAACATTTTATTTTGATTTCAATATGGTTGGTGTACTGTTCTAATGATAGGAGTGTTTGCCTTGCATGAATGCTTTTGGAATGTTGTATGTTGCCGTGTTGGTCGCGTTCAGACGGTGAGGAAAACGTTGGAGACCAAGAACTCTTCGACGACCAGCAGGACCAGCACGAGTTTGTGAACCAAGGCAAGTATAACATGGGCCTTCCTTGATGTCCTATTTCACCTTAATCAATTACTTATTTGCATGTGTCTAAATTTGCTACCCGTAAGGACATCCTAGTGATTGTTATCCTGTTTCTTGTCTCCTATGGGTTAAATGCATATGGGTAGATGGCTAGTGCTCTAACTGAACATGATATACATATTGATGAATATTACTATGGAACAAAGTGAGTAACATGAATTATAACAACTGCCCCATAGGGCGAAAGTGCAAATGACCTTTGTTCATGTTGCTCCCGGCCCTCCATAAGGACTTATCTGTCGGCAAAAGCTGGGACTGACAGTGCAACCGGGAGAGTCATATGGCTCTGACTTTAGCTCAGTAATAGGATCTTTCCTAACTAGTTAGAGGTTACCTTTTTTTGGCGCAAATGGGGCTTGCCACTTTGGGTATAGGGCTGCCTCTGTTCCTATGAGTATAGCCGCGATGGATTTGTGCCATAGGAAAGGGGGGTCCCTACATCTGCCTGCCAAGGAAACCTAGCGGCCCTAACTTGTTAGGGAAACCTATGAAATGGCTTCATAGTGTACCCTGCCCGTTCACCTTGGAAGTGACATGGGAGTAATTAACCCAGGCATATGGGGATCATGACTCGCGGTGAATGTGCACCACCTCTGCAGAGGGTAACAAACTGTTATAACAGCCGTGCTCACGGTTACGAGCGGCCCGGAAAACTCACAGAATAATTGGATGCTTGATGACGATCAATTAAGTTGTTCTATGATGAATTATGGTAATCATGACCCCGTTATATGTTCTTATGGGAATTAATTGCGAGCTTAAGCATAACTTGATAATACTTGAGAATAAAAGTTTGACCTACTAAAAATGCTAACTGCAGTAAACCAGAGTCTATCCTTTTGAGCTTCATAACCCCATGTTAGCTTGCTAAGTACGGAATGTACTTACACTTGTTTATTTTCTTTACTTGGATAAAAATCCCGGATGGGTAACAGATGACGACGGGTATGAGGATTTCCCGGAGGATTATTAGGCTTGTAGTCAACCAGTTGACCCTCCCTGTGATGACGGCCATGAGAGTTTATTCTATTTTTATTATTCCGCTGTGATGTATGAGACTAAGTTTGATTATAACTCTGATGTATGTGACACTGTGATGGTACTATTGTAATTTGTCAGCTTGTGTGTGTGATTGAATCCTGGGCACACACGAGTTTAGTGCATTCAATTTTATCCTTAAAATTGGGTGTGACAAATTGGTATCAGAGCCGTGTTGACTGTAGGACGCAAGCCTAGTTAGAAAAAGGTCGTTTTAGCAGCTTTGCTCCTCTGGTTTCTTGCTTACTGACTTATCCTTGTTATTTTATTAAAACATTTATGCTTTCATACCTTAATCTATTATTTAAAATTGTTGATTCTAATTACATCTCACTTTAAATCTATAGATGTCTCATAATCCGAAGACTGCTCGACTCAGCACCGCCGGCTATCGTGCCATGTTCACCCCGCATGCCCCACCAGCGGAGAGGGAGGTTGTGATCATCTCCGACGTCGAGGAGATGGCTACACCGACGCCTACACCTACTCCTACACCAGTCGCTATGCCCATCTACCCCGTGGTAGCTACACCTGAGGAGTCGACGGCTACTTCCCCCACACCTACACCCGCCCCAGCTGCCCCCGTGGAGGACGAGGAGATTGGTTGGAAGTGCAAGTACTACTTCAAGCCAGCTCCAGAGACAGCCTACTACCACACTCTTCTCACCCACGTGCTGGACGACTACTTCCCCGACTTGCACGCCTCCATCAGCTATCAATGTGCCGAGTACAAGCACCCACTGGAGGCTACCTTCTGGAAGGTAGAGCTGGTGGTCACCGCATGGAATAATATCATCAATGGACATGAGGTGGAGACTGTCCACAGTGCCCCTGCCAGGAGAGCCCATGCTTTGGATGGCATGGAGGATGCAGCACAGAATGCCTACATCCACTACCATGGTTGTCGCTTCGAGGCCATGAGGGAGGATCGCTTCAGGTTCCTTCCTCGAAATGATCATGAGGGTGTTTGGCAAGTTTTGGCTCCACCAGAGAATGACCCCACTTTGGAGGCAACGGTGCAGCATGTCCATGCTATGCAGGGAGTGGATGATGAGGTCAAAGGAGAACTACGTGCATCTCAGAGGGCGCAGAGACGCCTTCAGAAACAAGTGGATGAACTTCGAGCACAGCTGGGACAAGCCTTCAATCTACAAGAAGAAGCGCCGTTCTTTCACCATGATTGACACCGCTCCATAGGTGTTAGGTGCCTTGATCTAGATTATCACGTCGTCAGTTCATGTCCTTATTTAGTCTTGTTGGTCTTGTGAACTTGGTTGTTTAGATGTTTGATTTGTGAACTTGGTTGAGTTGGTATTTTGCTTGATTGCTGGAAGTTTGTGGGCATGTCCACAACTTCCTTAGATTGGAACTTTAAATTTTAGAATGAAATCTTAATGCAGAAGTATCAT
Organism: Miscanthus floridulus; assembly: GCF_019320115.1. NCBI lineage: Eukaryota > Viridiplantae > Streptophyta > Magnoliopsida > Poales > Poaceae > Miscanthus > Miscanthus floridulus. The sequence goes on from NW_027097331.1 coordinate 19,177, forward strand.
TTTATCTTATCTCTGCTGTGCTGACTTCTGGAGCAGCCTGTGTTCTTTATCTGGTAACTCGAAATCTGGGATGATAAAAATTCTGAAATTTTTGTGGAGATAACTGGAAATTAATTGGGAGCTTAAGCATAACTTGATAATACTTGAGAATAAAAGTTTGACCTACTAAAAATGCTAACTGCAGTAAACCAGAGTCTATCCTTTTGAGCTTCATAACCCCATGTTAGCTTGCTAAGTACGGAATGTACTTACACTTGTTTATTTTCTTTACTTGGATAAAAATCCCGGATGGGTAACAGATGACAACGGGTATGAGGATTTCCCGGAGGATTATTAGGCTTGTGGTCAACCAGTTGACCCTCCCTGTGATGACGGCCATGAGAGTTTATTCTATTTTTATTATTCCGCTGTGATGTATGAGACTAAGTTTGATTATAACTCTGATGTATGTGACACTGTGATGATACTATTGTAATTTGTCAGCTTGTGTGTGTGATTGAATCCTGGGCACACACGAGTTTAGTGCATTCAATTTTATCCTTAAAATTGGGTGTGACAAATATGTTCAAACTCTTCTTCTTAATACAATTATACGCAAATCTTTTGCGTATTCGAGAAAAAGAGATCAATTCAGAGGGAGCAAACAAACAAAACAATAACTACAAACTAGATAATAATTAGAGGGTGTATTGTAGGACGAACAAGATATTTGTTAGGCAATAATAAAAAGAACAAAAGAGATGGAAAGAATAATAGAAATACCTAATTCTTAAAACAAAAATAATAACATTAACCAGTTAATTAAACTATTAAATAGCTAATGGAGGGGGTGGTTGGGAGGGGCGTGGGGTTAGGGAGGGGCATAGTCGGGAGCTGCTGGGGTCCGAATAATCGGATGGTAGCCTGCGCTGGCCGACAGCGCGCGCCAAAATTTTGCAGAGACCGCTGTAGTGCGTGTCAGTGTGCGTGTGTGACTGGTGATGTTGTAGCGTGCGCGGGATGGATGCTGCACAGCCGCACACGCCCAACTCTGACACGCATGCAAATGACTTTTTATGAATTTAAAAAGTCATAACTCCTGAATCAAAAATTTAAATTAAATTTCGATTACACCATCCGATTTCTTGCAATAAATCCTTCAAAACAAGATCCCACGTTGATATATTTAGATAAAATTTTATTAACGAATATTTATCTTATGAAAACAGAATATTTTTTTATTGAGGAGAGCCGATGTTCTAGGTTTAGAAAACAATGTTCCATCTTCATAAAAAATATTTTTGATTTCGAAGAACAATATTCTAGTTTTAGATTCATGAAATTGATATTATAATATAAATATAAATAAATAATAAATACATAACATAAATAAAAAATAATAAAAGCTAGAGCAAATCACAAGGAAAAAAATGAAAACACGGAATAGAGAAAAAAATTAAAGAACGTCACTTGGATTACTTTTAAACATTCTAAAATATATACTATAGAACATCACATGTATACTGAGTGAACATCAAAATACACCTTAGAACATCACTAAATTCATTAGAGAACATCGCGTATATATTATATGAACATCACTAAATGCAACATAGAACATCATATGTATACTAAGTGAACATAAAAAGATATCATAGAACATCACATATATACTATGTGAAGATACAAAATATAACACAAATATTATATGTGTATTATGCGAACATCACCATATAAATTATAGAATATCATAAAATATATCACAGAACATCACAAGTATATTACGTGAACATCACATGTATATTATATGAACATCATAAAATACATCACAGAACATCACATGTATATTATGTAAACATCGTAAAATACATCACAGAACATCACACTATACTAAAAATATAGAAAGGAAAAGAAAGAAAAATAATAAATATAAAATTTAAATAAAATAAAAACAAACAAAATAATTAATTATAGTAAAAAAGCAAAAAAGAAATAAATTAATGAAAACATAAAATGAAAAGAATAATGAAAAAACATGAAATGAGAAAAATAAAAAGAAAAATATGGAAAGAAAAAATAATAAGAAAAGGAAAGGAAATACAAGAAAGATAAAAAATATAAAAATGAAAAGAACAATAAAAACAAATAAAATAAAAAATAAAATAAAAATAAAAAATAAATGAAGCTCAAAAAGAAAAAAAGAAAACGAAAAACAAAAATAAAAAGAAAAAAAGTAAGGAAGATAAAAAATAGACAGCATTAATCAAATAAAAAACACAAAGAAAAGAAACACGGAATAAAAAATATAAAAACAAAAAGAGAAAAAAGAGAAAAGAAAATCACAGGAAAAGGGGGAAAAAGAAAAGAAAAGTGAAGAAATAAGGAAAAAGGAAAGATAAAAGGGAAACTAACGTAACTGGCAAATCGTAAGTAATCGTACGTCGCTTCTATCCCTTTGCTGACTCCTGCGCGCTACGGACCCATGGTTTCCCGCGCGACTAGTTTCCAGCGCAGACCATTCGGCATGAGGATTGGGTCCGGCCGGTTCGGACCCGATGAATCCCGGGCATAGTCAGCCTAAGAAACATCGAACTTGTTTAGTTCGTCAATTCAAAACGCATTAGATAATGTAGCACTATAAAAAAAACTTCTATTACGATTGGCCTAAAATAAGAGACATATGTGGCGAGTGGCGACGTGAGATCGATATTGCAAGACTTAAGGACGTCTAGTGAACTGTCCTAGGACACATGTCTCGCCCTCCTGGTACCATATTTTTGCATTTGCAACTTCGATATTGAATTTAAATTCTTCAAAGCATTAAATGGAAATAGACAATTGTTAAGTAGAAAACCAAATTCCAGTTAGGAGGAATTAATAATTCAACAGCACATCCTTCTCGTGGAGTCCGAAATTAGGTGAGATGAGTGCTCAATATAAGGTTTCTTTGGGCTTTTCCTTTGCATCGGTGGAGGCTGAGGCTGAGGCTGACGATTGGACTCTGATGATGGAGCATCACACAGGATTGGGTGGCAGAGCACATGTTTTATGACGCCTAGGTTTTCGACATCATGATTATATATGTTGCAAGAAACAGTTAAAAGAGAGAATATCCAGCTACTTCAATACACGGGTTTCACCGGCCGCGCCTAGCAAAGTAGCAAGTGGTGTGGGAACTACACACAAATTGTCAATATCTACAAAATTTCTCGAATGCACTAGATGTCACAATAAATATCTCAAATATGATTGAGTCACCGATGTTTTCTGAACCAATGATCTTTAAAAGAAAAGAATTATTGTAATCTATTATAAATAAGGGTACTTAAGTAATTGTTACTTCTATTATCTTTGTTCTTTGAACGTCGTCCTCTTTGGTCCGCCGGTTGTTGGCTGCCGGTCTGCAAGGGCTCACCGCCGTACTTCTAATCACTGCCGCTGCTGCAGGGCCCAGGGCTCACCACTACCCTTCCAACAAAGTGAAACAGAGGAGTTCCCCGTAGTCTAGCAGCAACTCTCCATGGCCTCTCACACACCCGACGTCCTCTAGCTGCAGCTCCAGAAGCCTGGGCATCGCCCGTGCACAAGTCAGAAGCCTGGCCATCGCCTGGCCAAGTATGGCTTCAGGGAAGCAATTGTCTGGACCAGCGATCGAGGTGCCTCTCGTCCTCGTCGCCATTGGAGATCGATGGTCGCCGGTCGGGATGGGATCCGGCATCACGGCACCGGCCATCTGGTCATCGCCGGTCGGGCCGGTTATACGTGTGACAAGTTCTACCGAATGAAAATACCATTATACCCTTTTAATAAAAGTGAAGATCAGTTCCTAGCCCACTAAATTTAAGTTGCGGCACACGACTTAAGTTTCTTTTATTAGGTTCCTCTATATTTTTAACCATTAGATCTAAACAAATGAAAGGCTCACATTATTTTTACAAGCACCGTAAAATTTCTCCTTATCTTGAGGCATTACAAGTGTGTATGGATAAATTTGAAGATTAGATGATGTAATAGGCTACCTCTTTAGCTAATGCATCGCTCTCGGTACCCAATAAGTAGTCGAGGAGCCCATTGTCTTGTACCAAAAAAAAGCCCCTTTCTGTTACCTGCTCGGTTGTAAGAGTTTTTCACAGTAGGTGTACACAGTTATCTGGACCAACCTTATGGTATTTTCTTGACGTTGTTAACTGTTATATAAGCTCTTTCAATTTTAAATTAGATCTCCAATGGCCCGAGAAATTCTTTTAAAAGAAAAGGAAGAATTTTCTCGATGTTGTGTAAGAGAGCTGACTCAAAAAAAAAAAAGGTTCTCCAGTAGGATGCCATTGGCCATTGCCAGTTTAAGCCGTACATAATTTTGAACTGTTTGGAATGGTCCAGAGACTTCAAACGAAGACCCTAAGTTAGGGGGAAAATCGGCCGCATGACATCAGAATATCAGATATATCATCAGGCTTCTATGTTCTAACATTTTATTTGACAGGAAGTGCACTACTAATTTCACTTCACTTTGCTGAACAAGACCCTGCACGCACCCCTTGTCCCAATCAACGCATTACGCTTGCCGTGCCACTGTCAAAATTGTTGGGAAAATTAAACCCATCGAATGATTCGTTTGATTCTCATCTCACACGCGTAAGTTGCACTGACGCTTGGCTAGTGAATTCTGTCTGATCTATCGGCGCAAGAATGCAACGTGGCAGCCGAAGAAACCGAGGCCATGTTCACCTGGAAATAGGAATCCGCAGACATCGACATCGTCGCTCAGACAACTACAAGTCGAGTACTGGAAAGGTGGATCCACTACCGGATACCGAACACAGTGGCTTTGCCGTTTGCCATAGGCACTCGAGTACTCCAAATGTGGATCCACTATTGGAAACAGTGGTTTTGTCGTGTGCCGCAGGCACTCGGCAAAGCCCACAAAATACTTGGTTAAGGCTTTGTCGAGTGTAACACTCGGCAAACAACACACGACATCTATAGTGTCGGTAAACATCTTTTCGCCGAGTGTTTTCTATCGGGCACTCGACAAATACTTTGCCGAGAGCTGAAACCGACGCTCGGCGAAAAAAAGTAACGCGACGGCACGAAGACGGTAACGGCCCGTTTGCCGAGTGTCAAATACCGAGCACTCGGCAAACCTGCCTTCTTTGCCGAGTGTCAAATACTAGACATTCGGCAATGACTGGCCCAGAACGTATAAATGTTGGCTTGACACTCGGCAAAGAAGTCATTTTAGTCCTAGAATGCACAGAAATTTGCCACGTGTCCGCTTTGCCGAGTGTTTTTACCCTGGCACTCGGCAAAATGTCTCTTTGCCGAGTGTAACACTTGGCAAAGCGACCATATATTCCATGTTTTTATTATTCGGTCACGTATAACGTACCCCACTCAAATAAACATTACAGTCATTACACATAGTTCATAATAAGCATCACAGATAGGTCATATAGATATATCGACAACACATAAATACAAATAAACTTCAGAATCACTAGTAGGTTCATTCACAACCATAAATAGTCACAAGTAGTCACAAGTAATCCACAAATGCAAATGCAAATAAAATCACAAGTAGTCACTTAGGCCACGGGTTCCATTGCGACCACGTTGGGTCATGAGGCTCATTCGATGTGGCCGAATGATTCTGCATAAAGGAGAAGAGATTGTATATGTGAGACAAGATTGAACAACACGTATGGTCTCTCTGCTGCCTAACTAGTATAACCCTTGCAACTATCAACAACATCTTCTTAGTTGCATTGTGCTCTAGTATGCTTGCTTAAGTACTAGTTGGTAACAAACATATAACATTAGTCACTAAGTTTCTAGTGCCTGGACATCTTTGTAAGATTGATTCTATATAAACTAGAAACGGTGATTATAAGGTTGTAAAGTGACTCACAGTGTCTGAAACAGTATTTGGAGCAGGTTGAGGAGGAGGGACTGGTATCGGTGGTGGAGGTTGACCGATTACAGCATAAACACCCCTCATATATTCAAACATCTGCAGCCGCTCTACCTCCATCCTCTGCCGCTCTGCCTCCGCCCTCTGCCGCTCTGCCTCCATCTTCGCCTCTAGCTCCTCCCGGCGCCTAGTTTCTTGTTCCAGCTGAGCCTACAATATTTCATCCAATGTTACAATGCAATGCAAAAGTATGTAAAAATCAATGAACAATGAATAAAACAGAAATAACCTAGAGTGCGTTCATCTAGAACCATGTAGAGTCTGGCCGTGGGCGTTTCGCTGGGTTGAAACTCGTGCTCTGTGCTCAAATCTGGGAGAGAGTGGGAGTACTGACCGTGTTGATTGTGTCATCGCCAATCCAGAACCGACCATGCTTCTTGCCTCCTCCCGCCCTCATGACCACTTCTCCATCAAGGTCATAGGTGCTCGGATCGTACTCTAGGCCATGGACCGCCCTTGCCATCGATGTGTATCCATCGAGGCGGCTGTGGACGGACTCGTTGCTGTATGCCGAGGGCGGGTCCTCTGGGTTGTAGGTGACGTCGGCCGTCGCCTTGCCCTTGTGGGCCAAAGCATATGCCATGAACTGAGAGCAAGGCTCATCACCATGTGCCACCGACTGCAAAAAAGCAATATGATTCGAAATTATGCAGAGTTGAGCGTTAGAATAAAGAAATGAATTCGCGTACCCATCTAGCCGCGTATTCTCAGAGGTTGAGGTTGCCTTGATGGTGTGGTGCACCCGGCATCAGCAAACATCGCTCCCGGCAAGCGTTGTGATTCTCGTCCCACGCGGGATCGCACCACCTGTCCATTATTCTATAAGGATTGAACCCATCTGTTGCCAGCACAACATGTACATTACGAGCCTCTAGAGCTTTCTCACGATGAATCATATTAAACCTTGTCCATGCTTCACCATCGGATGGATGCACTAGCTTCTCAGGATTGTATGGATATCCGTATTTGTGCCATGTCATCTGTTTCACGGATTCCTTAGTCATATAAAGCTGTTGGATCCTCGGTATGAATGGAAGGTACCATAGGATCTTCACGGGGACGGCGAGCTGCCTCTTCTGACCATCACCAGAGTCTACCTCCAGGAACCTAGATGATTTACACTTCACATAGTACTTTGCTTCCGCATGTTCTTTCCTAAATAAGATGCATCCCTTCGGACAAGCATGTGTCTGCTCATATGGCATCTTAAGTGCACGAAGGAGTTTCTGTGCCTCATACATGCTCTTTGGCAGGATATGACCATTTGGGAGCAGGCTACCAACAACTATCAGCATAACATCAAAAGCTTCTTGACTCAAGCTAAATTTGGGACTTTACAGTCATTAGGCGTGCAATGGCATCCAGTTGAGAAACCTTGACATGCCCGTGAAGGGGTTGCTGTGCCACAGACAACATACGCCTTTGTGGTTGGCTCTGGCTCCTCCTCCCTACATCCTTCATCGAAGTGTGTTTCATGATAGTCATTTAACATGTCTCCTATCCTGGCATCAGCATCATAATTATCGATGCGTTGTCTCATGACCTTGTCTTTCACACGATCGGATTCACCATGGTAGATCCACCAAGTATATGAGATCAAAGACAACAAGTACAAGAAGGACAAGAAAGAGGACAAGACCAACCGTAGAAAGAGCAAGAAGTACATGGGAGAGACTCACATTGGGCATGAATGAGATTCAACTAGAGAGAGCACAAGTGAAGAGGATAAGAAGGTTGCGACCATTGCTATTCACAAGTCATCCCCTACACTAAGGCTCTTCAACATGTCCAATGATGACTACTACTCCCCTCACATTTGTCTTATGGCAAAGGGTGAGAAGGTAAAACCAAAATCCAAGTCTCCATCTCCACCTCCTAGTGATATCTCGAGTAGTGATATTAGTGATAGCTCTAGTGATGAAGAAATAAACATGATAACTAAAAATTTGGATGGAAAGACCAAATTGTTCATCACTAAACTAATGGAGTTAGAGAGTGTTCAAGCCGAGCTAGAATCATGTCGGTGTTTTGAGTAAGCACCAATGAGTAAATTTGTATATTACATATCTGGCTCGGATGGTATGCTAAGAGGACACAAGGGTTATACTAGTTCGGGCTGAATGTCCTTACGTCTAGTTTTGGGCTGCTCATGTTACTAGCATTGAGTTTGTAGTAGGGGGTTACAAACTGGTGAGAGAGGGAGGTAGCTCCCAAGTCTCTATGGTTTGATTGCTCGGTGTCTGATACAGTGTGGTGAACCGATGCTATGTGATGCATTTGTTCGATGTATTGGTCCCCCTTTCATGAGATGACCTGCTTTTCCTTTTATAGGCTAAGGGAAAGCATGGGTTATAATGGGGGAAAGAGGAGAATGAGAGGTCAAGGAAGTCTTTAGGGTCGTCGAGCCTTCCTTTTCCTCTGTGTGGGCCCCGCTGACACAACAAGAGGTGATAGGGACAGCTCCATGTTGGTCACTTGTCTTTTGACAATGCCATGCCCTGGCATTGTTAGTGAGTCATAACGTCCCACCCCACCTCGATAGGTGGCACGGCTGACCAGCGTGCTGATCAGCAGCCGTACAGGGAGTTGGCAGCATAGTGACCGCACGTCCGTCACTATGGGTGATGTGAGTTCCCTAGAATGGCATGTCACGGGGATAGGTCATGTTGAGATGTGACCGCTCCCTGTATGATGCCAGAAGTTTGACCTTGGGTCATACTTTCTGGTCTATAGTGGTTGGCGGTGGCATGAGCTCCTGTTAGGAACCATGTCCGAGGGATCAGGTGAAGCAGAGCCATCCCTTAGACATTAGGTGAGGTAGAGCCAACCCTACGACATCGGCTGAGGTGGAACCAACCCAAAGGGCTCAGACGAGGTGGAGCTAGCCCTACGATGTCAGCCGAGGTGGAACCAACCCTCAGGGGTCGGACGAGGTAGAGCCTGCCCTTGGGAGTCAGCCAGGGAAGAGCTAGCCCTTGGACATCGACCAAGGTGGAACCAACCCTTGGGGGTCAGACGAGGTGGAGCCTACCCTTGGGAGTTAGCCAAGGCAGAGCCAACCCTCAGAGGTCAGATGAGGCAGGGCCTACCATTGGGAGTTAGCTAAGGCGGAGCCAACCCTCAGACATCGGGCAAGGCGGAGCCTACCATCGGGGGTCAGTCAAGGCAGAGCCAACCCTCGGACATCAGGAAAGGCAGAGCCTACCCTTGGGGGTCAGCCAAGGCGGAGCCAACCCTCGGACATCAGGTGAGGCAGAGCCCAACAAGAGGTGTGGTCGTGCTCTTGACCGCTCGGATGAATCGATGTTGATGGTAATTAGCTCCTCCTCTTCGGGTACCCTAGTATTGGTCCTTGATAGTAGCCCCCAAGCCCCCGGGTGATTCGGGTAGAATAACCTGGGGGATTTTTTAACTTGCTAGTGGGTGCGTGCGAGCACACCCGGTGGGTATAACCCCTGAGCCTATGGAGGAGTAGAATACTTCTCCAGAGTTTTTTTGAAAGGGAGGACTTTGAGGGCCCTGGCCTTCTTTTATCGCCCATTGCATGTCCTAGGAATGGTGATTCCGTCTTGCTGAGGTCGGACCCTTCGCGGGTATGGCCGTGAGATTTGGTGGTTCATTAGCTGGATAGTCTAATTGGGGTCCTGACATCCTATTCATGGGGATCATGGGTTGAGATACCTGTGGCACTCGTGCGCCTAGATACTAGATGCTTGCGGGCCCATCCCTTCCCATCCCTTATCATAAGGGTGCTTGGAGCTACTATCGAACCCATTGATGGGCCAACCATCGAACTCCTAGGCCTAGACAGGCTGTAGAGGTGTTTTTTGATCCATATTCTTTCTTACTTGTAATGAGTCTTGGCCTGCCCGGGGCGGTTAAACGTTCAGCGAGTCTTCTAAGGGAAAGGATACAGATTGCGTGCATGTATCCCATGGCATGAGGTTGTGGCAGATCATGGCAGGCACGGATATCTAGGGTACAGTTGGTTTCCTCACATCCGTCGCCCCTATATAACCAAAGGGTTTGCCCCTAGGGTTTCATACTTTGCCTTCTTACCTTCACATCTGGGACCTCCATCGCCAATCACCTAGGCTTCCCGCATCTATGTCTTAGCCACAGTCAAGCTCGCATCCACCTGCCCTCACCTTACAATGGATCCGTGGTGCTGCTCTAACATCACCTTATAGCACATGGAGGGCCTCATCCATCGTGGTCTTCTCTGTGCATGGACCATGGCCGAGGAGTGGCTACTGCCTGGCGAGGAGGACATGCCGTCATTGCCTGATGGCTACGTGGTGTCGTTCATGCACTTCCATGAGCATGGGTTCGCTACCCCTGCTCATGGATTTCTTCAGGGGTTGCTGCACTACTACAAGATCGAGCTGTAGCACCTCAATCCCAATGGAATCTAGCATGTGATGGCGTTCATCACCCTATGTGAGGGATTCCTAGGGATTAGTCCCCACTTTGATCTATGGCGGCACTTCTTCACTGTCACCCTCTAGAAGAAGAGGGAGAAGAAGCAGGAGCTGAATACGCCGATGGGATGCGCCGACATCCACCTCCAGAACAACTAGGTCCATGAGTACCCATTGATGTGGTTGTCGACCTCCAACAAGGGGTGGCATTTGCATTGGTTTCATCTCAAGAACGACGCTGCCGCCCCCCTATCGGAGTTCACCGGGCGCCTAATCGAAGAGGCCCTGGATTCGTGGAGGTGGGGTGTTCCAAAGAAGGATAAGAAGAAGATCCAAGGCCACCTCACCACCATCCGTATCCTAAAGGAGAGGGTCCTGAAGGGGTCGGGCATCATTAGGGCCTACCATGCAAGGAGGGTGGTGCCATTGATGAGGCGCGTGCTTCCACTATATGCGATGGCACTTGAGGCATCATTTGATAGGACAACGCTTGCTGAGGGAGCACTCTCCCATTCTGCAGTTACGCAGCGCATCAAGGAGGCAATGGAGCCTTCGTAGGACGACATAGGTGCCCCCCTTAATTTCATGTACCCGGTATCAGGGCATCCTCCGATGCAGCCAAAACTAGGCCACATAATTTTTGTAAGTTTTCCCTCCTCATGCTCCCTTTTCAATTGAACTCCTGGTCCCTTGATACTAACATTGAGATGGGGGGACCAGCCAAGGGACCTCATCCTCATGGATCACTCAGCTCCATTGCTGAGGGATTCATCCATGAGGGCGGTGAATTGTGCTAAGGGCGAGCGGCTTAGGAAGGCAAAGAAGGACAAGGGGAAGAAGAGACAGCAGAAGCTGTGGGCGTAGGAGCACGGGGAGGACACCGATAGTGACGACGATGATGATGAGGAAGACGATGACGAGGTAGTCGATGACATCGAGTGGGATGTCCTAGAGAGTGAGGATGTGCTGATAGGTATTTGCTCGTCCTTATAGGAGTTGAGGACCTTCTTGTTCCATGGAGGGGAGGGCGCATCCATGGTGCCAGCAGAGACAGGCCGGACCATCGACCAGCACCAGGAGCCAACAGGGGTAGGTGGCTCTGCTGTAGTGCCCAAGGTGTCAGCGAAGGCGGGTGGCTCTGCCATTGCCCCCCAAGATGCAAGGGGAGAGAGCTTGAAAGCTCTAGTTTGGTTTTGGTGAATTGATAAAACCCTAAGTGCTAACCTAGTTTATCAAGTGATCATGAGATAGGTAGCACATTCCAAGTGATGAAGCAAATGAAGACCATGACATGATGATGGTGATGACATGGTGAAAATCAAGCGCTTGGACTTGAAAAGAAGAAAGAGAAAAACAAAAGGCTCAAGGCAAAGGTATAAATGGTAGGAGCTATTTTGTTTTGGTGATCAAGACACTTAGAGAGTGTGATCACATTTAGGTTTGATAGCCATACTATTAAGAGGGGTGAAACTCGTATCAAAATGCGGTTATCAAAGTGCCACTAGATGCTCTAACTCATTGCATATGCATTTAGGATCTAGTGGAGTGCTAACACCCTTGAAAATGTTTGTGAAAATATGCTAACACATGTGCACAAGGTGATACACTTGGTGGTTGGCACATTTGAGCAAGGGTTAGGAACTTCACCGGTGGAGTGTTCGCCCGTAGAGTGCAGACAGTCCGACGGTGCCATCGGTGCCCAAGACAAAAAAGATGGAGGTCACTGTAAGTGACCAGATGCTGGTCTCTAAAGGACCGGCACGTCCGATCAGTAGCAGCAGGAAAAGCGCAGCATCGGTCATCGACCAGACGCTGGCGCTAAAATGACCGGACACTGGCTAGCTGCGTCCAGTCACACTAACATGGTCGCACATAGAGGAGTCACTGAGTGACCGGACGCTGGGTGTGTCCGGTCGAGCATCATGAAAATCATTTCTGGATGCTTACTGGAAATGACCAGACATTTACTGGAAATGACCAGACGCTGAGGTCCAGCGTCTGGTCACTTCGTAGGAGCGCGTCCGGTCGTCACTTGACCGTTAAGATTGGGCGATCAACATTTGAAGAGAGGGGACATGTGGCACACATCGCATGACCGGACGCTAAGGTCCAGCGTCCGATCAATATGACCAGAGCGTCCGGTCACCCCGTGTTGTGCCCAGTGAAGGGGTACAATGGCTCTATTTCATGGGGGCTTCTATTTAAGCCCCATGGCCAGCTCAAGCTCACTCTCTTGGCCATTAACATTGACATAGCAACCTTGTGAGCTTAGCCAAAGCCCTCCCACTCATCTCCATCATAGATTCAACATCTTTGTGAGATTGGGAGAGAATCCAAGTGCATTGCTTGAGTGTTTGCATCTAGAGGCACTTGGTGTTCGTGTTTTGCTGTGGGATTCGCTTGTTACTCTTGGTGGTTGCCGCCACCTAGATGGCTTGGAGCAGCAAGGATCATCGAGCGGAGGTTGGTGATTGTCTCCGGCTCCGATCGTGTTGATTGTGAGGGGTTCTTGACCTTTCCCCGGTGGAGAGCCAAAAGGTACTCTAGTGGATTGCTCATGGCTTGTGTGATCCTCATCTTGTGTTGGTTGTGCGGCACCCTATTGAGGGTTTGGCAAGTGATGCCAATTAGCTCGTGAACCTCCAAGTGAGTGAATCGCCACAACGAGGAGTAGCTTGTCGGCAAGCAAGTGAACCTCGGTAAAAAAATCATTGTGTTCATCATTTGATTCTGAGGTGATTGGTCTTCATTGGTATTCATCCTTGTGATTGGTTGGTTCACTCCTCAATACGGCGGTATAACTATCTTGCTCACTCTCATTATATTACCGCAAACTAGTTGTCAAGCTCTTTAGTGTAGCTAGTTGTGAGAGCTTGTTAGTTTGGTTAGTGTAGCTCTTTAGTTAGCTTTTGAGAGCACACTAACTTAGTGTAGTGTCATAGCTATTGTGTGGATAGAATCTATATAAACTAGAATTGTGGTAGGTGGCTTGCATTTTTAGTAGGCTAGCGCAACACTCGCTTCGCCTAATAATTGTCTAACTAGTTTGTTAAGTGTTGTTGTAGAAAATTTTAAATAGGCTATTTACCCCCCTCTAGCCATTAGGACCTTTTAGAGCTCCTTTACCTAGGAGCAGGGGGCAGGCTCAAAAAGGCCTCGCCTTGATGAGGTGGAGTAGGGGTCTAGGGGTTCGCCCCCCAAACATATCCGCCGCTCAACAGCGCTGATGTAAGTCACCATCTCCTCTATTTTTCTCTATTTTTATCATGACTTATGCTTTTTGTTCCTTGCAACATCATGAGGTGGCATAATCCTTTGGTGCTGGCGCCGAAGAAGAGCATCGCCCTTCAAGCGGGGCGGCAACCGTCGGTTGGTGTCGCACCCATTTCGGGCGGGAGCAGCGCTGGTGTGACTGCATCACCAGCCGGTCAGGCGTCACCTGTGGTGGCACCCATGGCTTTGGTGGGACAAGCAAGCGCAGGGGCTCGAGGGATGCCTTCAGAGGTCGCTAAGCAACCGACGATGGAGGCAATACCACTATCAGCGATGGGGCAGACAGAGCTACCGTCCACGGTCGTGGCACTGACTGTGGCGGGCGCAACATGGCCGGTCAAGGCCCTACTAACATAGGCAGAGGTGGCAGTGGCTATGATAGGCGGGCCACAGCCAGACTCAAACACGGATATGCCCGAGGCAGCAACGCAACCTATGCCACCAATGGCCCAAGCGGCGACGCCTGATGTGGGCCGAATGGAGGGGGGCATGGCCGAGGGGTCTCCAAGCATCGTGGCAGTGGTAGAGAGGACCAATGGGGAATTGTCCCTAGCCCTAACATCGGGAGGTAGCCACTCACCCATGCAGGGCGAACCCTTGCTCCAGTGGACAAATCCGGAGGACCCGGCGTCGATGCTCTTCACCCTTGATGATGTCACCAAGAGCATGGAGCGGGAGAGTCTCGACATGGGAGTCATGTTCATGCTCGAAGCTCTAGACCATGCCTAGGGTGCCTTGGCTAATGTTGTCATTCCCGCTGGCTGGGTACTTGCTTGATCCTACTTCTCGCTTTTTCCTTTCTCCGCATATTTTTGTATTCTAACCATCGTCTTCTTTTAGTCCCTTATCGATCATAGCCAAGGGAAGTCGCAGTTCCTTCATGAGCAGAAGGGAACCTAGGACTGCCTCATCGAGGAGGCATGGCTGTGTGGGGAGGTGATGGCCCAGCTTGCTGCCGCCCAGCAGAAGGTTGCCTACCTAAGTCTCTTGAGTAACAAATATGGTCTTGTTATTGTTGATGACTATTTCTGTTTCACTTGGGTATTTTTGTTATATGACAAGTGCCAAGTTCAAGAAAAGGTGAAGACATTTGTTAGAAGAGCACAAAAGGAGTTTGGTCTCCCAATCAAGAATGTGAGAAGTGACAATATAACCAAATTCAAGAACACTCTAGTTGAGGAGTTTCTTGATGAAGAGGGCATCAAGCATGAGTTTTTAACTCCATACACCCCTCAACAAAATGGTGTAGTCAAGAGGAAGAACCAAACACTTATTGACATGGCAAGGACAATGCTAGATGAGTACAAGACGTTGGACATCTTTTGGTGTGACGCCGTCAACACCGCTTGCCATTCCATCAACCGCCTCTACCTACACAAAAAGTTGAAGAAGACTTCATATGAGCTTCTAACCAGTAACAAGTCTAAGGTGTCATACTTTAGAGTATTTGGGTGCAAGTGTTTCATACTTAACAAGAAACCCTTGCACCTAAAGTTAATGAAGGTTTTCTTCTTGGTTATGGATCAAATGAGCATGCCTACCGTGTTTTCAACAAAACCTCTAGGAGAGTTGAAATAGCGGTAGATGTGACATTTGATGAATCTAATGGCTCTCAAGTAGAGCAAGTTGATTCAAGTGTTGTAGGAAAGGAGGATCCATGATGTGAAGCAATCAAGAATTGGCTATTGATGATATTAGACCACAAGAAGATGAAATCACTAAGGTGGAGATTCCTCAAGTTGCTGCTGCACCAATTTTTGTTGACATACCTGATGCTGAATAGCAACAGACCCTGGCTATAACTTTAGCTTGTGGTAATGCCGCGCCTGAGAGCGACAGTGCCACACCTGATCAGTCAGTAGCAGCTGATTCAATTCTAGTCCATGGACAAAACCTACAACCCATCTTTGAACAAGAAGAAGATGAAGGTCCAAAAGATGAACAAGGAGCAATTGAGCACCCAAGGCTCAAGGAAACCATTCAACAGGATCACCCCGTTGACAACATACTTAGGAGTCTTCGAAGGGGGCATTGACTCATTCACATTTAGCAATTTTTTGTTAATATTACTCGTTTGTTTCCTCTTTGGAGCCTCTCAAGGTAGAAAAAACACTTGAAGATGAAGATTGGGTGATGGCTATGCGAGAAGAGCTCAACAACTTTGAAAGGAATCAAGTGTGGATCTTGGTGGAGAGACCCAATACCAATGTCATTGGCACCAAGTGGGTTTTCTGCAACAAGCAAGATGAGAATGGAGTGGTGACAAGGAACAAGGCAAGATTGGTTGCTCAAGGATTCACTCAAGTAGAGGGCTTGGACTTCAAAGAAACATATGCACCGGTGGCAAGACTTGAAGCAATTCGGATGCTTCTAGCCTATGCCGCTCATCATGATTTGAAGCTATATCAAATGGATGTCAAGAGTGCATTCCTCAATGGCCCTATTCAAGAACTTATCTATGTTGAGCAACCACTGGGTTTTGAAGATCCCAAGTTCCCCAACCACATCTATAAACTCCAAAATGCACTCTATGGGCTTAAGCAAGCACCAAGAGCATGTTATGTATGTCTTAAGGAATTCTTGCTCAAATAAGGCTTTGAAATAGGCAAAGCTGATCATACCCTTTTCACGTGCAAAGTTGGTAAAGATATATTTCTATGCCAAATATATGTCGATGACATAATATTTGGTAGTACTAATCATACTTTTTGTGAGGAATTTAGTAGAATCATGACCAAGAGATTTGAGATGTCCATGATGGCTGAATTGAAGTTCTTCCTTGGATTTCAAATCAAGCAAGTGAAGGATGGAACTTTCATTAGCCAAATGAAGTACACCCATGACATGCTCAAGAAGTTTGACATTGTGAATGCCAAATTGATCAAATCTCCCATACCAACCAATGGACATCTTGATCTCAATGATAAAGGGAAAGCCATGGATACCAAGATATATCGTTCCATGATCAGCTCTCTACCTTATTTGTGCACATGTAGGCCCGATATTATGCTTAGTATGTGTGCATGTGTGCTAGATTTCAAGCTAATCAGAAAGAGTGTCACTTAGTGGCCGTTAAGAGAATCTTGAGATATTTAGTACACACTCCTAACCTTGGCTTGTGGTATCCTAAGTGCTCTAACTTCTATCTACTTGGGTATTCGGATTCTGATTACGCCGGTTGCAAGGTAGATCGAAAAATCATTTCGGGGACATGTCAATTCCTTGGACGATCCCTAGTGTCTTGGAGCTCTAAAAAGCAAAATTGTGTAGCTCTTTCCACCACTGAGGCCAAGTATGTTGCAATCGGTGCATGTTGTGCTCAACTACTTTGGATGAGGCAAACCCTTTAAGATTTCGGATGTCGCTTTACCAAAATCCCACTCTTGTGTGACAATGAAAGTGCCATAAAGCTAGCAAACAATCTTGTAAGCAACTCAAGAACCAAGCACATAGACATCCAACATCATTTCTTGAGAGACTCACTCTTTCTATTTCAATCAGCTCCCAAGATCAAGAATTCATATTTACTAGGCCTTCTTCTAATCATACCCAATTGAATCATTAACATAGACTATTTGGTACTTGCTAAGATTGTATAATGGGCTAGGAGTTAGGTTATAGAATAAGTTAAGTAGACATGAAGATGTAGAGTGCAGTCTTGGTGAAATAGCTGGTGCGGCTGTGCCGCTCCTAGGCGCGGCAGTGCCGCATGACTGGGGACAGTGCCATACAAGCTGCTTCCCTCACTTGCACTTTGAGTCTTCTTGATTACTTAACTTGTTTTATAGGTTAACCTCTGCTCCCTATTTATACAGTTTCTGATCTTACCCTATGTTTTTGCATAGATAGCCTCCGAAGGTGAAGATGACCGGAGGGGGAAGAGGAAAATGACCGTGGTGCAAGACAAGGACCCTCCTCGTCATGGTTGTGGGAGGATAGCTGGTGGCAATAGCAGTGCAACATCTAGAGGAGCTGCAAGAGACAGGGGCAGGAGGGATCAAATGATCCAGGAGGAGGAGAACTTGGAGAGGGCTGGCCACACCATTCCTCCTGGTGCGTGCCTAGACACTTCTCCTCACCTTGAGGAGTTTGATAGAGCCTATATCACCGAGTATCCTAAGGAGGTGATTGTGAGGCGTCCAGTTGACACCCGTGCTCACCCCGTGCTCAATTATGCAGGAAAGTAGAAGATGATAGAAGAAGCACGTGAGAACAATCCCTATGAACAGCCAAAGGACTTAGGGGTGGACTACAAATTTTGGAATGAGTTTCATTCCAACTTTAGGCCTCCATGATCTTCAACTCCAAGAAGTCCAAGATTCTCAAGATGTAGTATGTTGACTAGGAGGAAATGAAGGAGAAGAATGAGCCTAAATTCAACAAAGTAATCAGGTCTTGTGAGAACTTTGGCCTCTGTGATCTCATGAGTTTCAGGTATAATTGGAATGAGGAAGTGCCTCTAATTACAAATGTCGATGGCTTCAAACTCAAAGGAGGTTTAAATTCTTTTATATTTTGAATTTGAATATAGGAAAAGCCATACTATAAAGGGGGACATAATGCTTGAGCTAACATGTGCTACCAAGTGCTCTATCTTACACCAACATCCTTAGTTACTTAGCCAAGACAACCAGGACTTCACTCTTATCCTTGCTGTCTTACCTTGTGCGGCACTGTCACACCTGGAGAGAGGCACTGCCATAACTTAAGTGACCATTGGGGGCTGGGGGTTTTTATACCTTTCCCCCTCCTCTCCAATATCTCTCTTTCTTCTGAATTGTTTAGTTTGCCCAAGAATAGAAAAGTGCTCATCTCTCTCTCCTCCATTGGTGACCTTGAGCTCCAAAGCTTCTCCATTGATTTCTCCATTAATCCTTGAGAAAAAAGGTGCCAACTCGATTAGAGAGTAGATCCACTGATTTCCAAAGCCTAAAGAGCACTTGGTTCACGTTTTGGCCAGCGGTTGTGTTTGTTACTCTTGGAGCTTGGCTCCTAGCTGGCTAGAGCATCGCCCGTTGAGCTTGCCAACTTATGTGGTAGCCGCGGGAGGTTTGTAATCATCTCTTGCAGCTAGTGAACTCACCTCTCATCTCAAGAGGTAACTCTCTTGACTTGAGAACGAGGAAGGGTTGCAAATCCCTAGCCTTAGTGGCAACCTCAACAATGTGGACTTAGGCAAGCCTTGGTGGTGAGCTGAACCATGGGATAAATCATTGTGTCACCTTGTGCTTGATTTACTTCACTTGCATTTCACATTGTTGTTGAGGTAGATTCTAGGGTTTGTGTCTGATATACTTGTGTGTGGAGTTTCTACCACTTCTAGCTCTCGATCTATGAACCTCATACATGAAGGAAGCTAAGGAATTTCTCTCATCTAAGTTTCCATTTACTGATTTTGAACTATGACTCAAAGTTGTCTGTAGATGCAGTAGTGCTGTTGTTATAGCCCGACAGTGCCATTGTCCGGCAGTGCTGCGAGGTCAGAGCGATAGTGCCATGGGTGAAATTTGACATCTGCTTGAGTTTTGTTTTAACAGGCCTATTCACCCCCCTCAAGGCTAACCAAAGATCCTATAGGTTCAGATCCGGTTGATCGTGGCAGGTGTCGAGGTAGGGGATCCAGATTTGGCTTGTACCATTGTCGAGGTTAGGGTTTAGAAATGTATGAGAGAGGGTGTGGCTAGAAAGTGGTGAGGGAGTCGAGCTGCTGTGTTAATGGTGCCTAGGGTCCAGAGCGGGGTGGCAGAGGTGCGGCTGGAGAGTGGAGAGGGAGGCCATGGGACTAGGATTTGGAGCTAGAGGAGAGATGATGTGCAAAGGGGCAGCTAGAGAATGGAGACAGAGGCAGAGACAACAACTCTGTGCGCTTTTATTTGGCCATCGCATTACCACAAATGCCCTTGTCTAAAATCAATGGCGTGGTAAACCTATTTTCTACGCGGAAGGCAAAAGAGAGACATCTAATTTTTGGTGTGTGTTGGCGGGACTACTCGGCGCAGTGCGAAATCAAATTTTTAGGTCATGTTGGCAGGACTGCTTGGCGCGGTGCTTAGCAGAGACTAGAAATTTTCTATGTTTTAATAGGAAATGATTATGACAAAATGTTACTTACCTAATACCGTCTTTTATTTTTTTATCCTGTCAACCTATTTATATATCTGATGAGTTAATTGTTGCCTTTTTGGTTTTTTTCATAATAATATAAATAAACATAAAACTAAAAGAGGATTATAATAAATAAATGATTAAAAGATGCATGAATTTGACACCTAAAAATTACCAAAAAAAAATTAACCTACTCGCTATAGGTTGTTGCGGTGCATCTGTCGATTATTTTTTTATTTGTGTGACTGCATCTACGGCTATTTGAACTAAGGCCTATAATTTAGAAGCAAGGGGAAGGCAGGCTCAGTGATGGAAAAACCTCCATAAATAACTAAATGGGTTATTGATATCCCCATGGATTTCTCAATCTTGAAAAAGTGCTCTAGCGATTTGCCGACTCGCTAGACTCGTTGCTAGATGAGTCGCAGTACTCCGGATCGTCCTCCTCCTCACTGGAGTCATGGTCAGTGTTGTGCATGCCATCGCTTGAGTATGTTCCCATTGCTCATTGCTATTACTACTCGAATTGCCAGTGTAGTAGTCAAGGGGTTGACACGTTTTCCTTCTCTAATAATGGGAAAGTCCGCAGCTCTGTGTATTTAACGCACATGACTTTCTCGTAATCAGAGCAAAAAAATGCGCCAACCCCTCAATTACTACTCTAACCGCTCATATCCTAAATCTATTTTATTAGTAATTAGTAACGCTATGGAGACTCACGTCTTCTAATGTTTGTTAGCGTCTACGTCGAGTATAAATTTACTTCCTGGTCTCTTTTACTTTTCACTTGCAAGTTGCTAGCCAAGGTGATACGATACGAGGTCCTGATCTTCACGACGTAGGATCAATCACCAGATAACTAGCTGAAGAACAGCCGGATAACTTGCTATAGGCAGCGATAACTAGTGCAACCTGGCAAATAAAACTCGAAGCCAACCACCGTCTTTAACCGGCAACCTAAATCGAGGATTCGCCCAACCACACTCTCAAAGAACCAACCAACACAACCTACAATCAATCAAGGCAAACCTTGAAGGGAGTAGGAGCACCAATTGGGAGCGGATGAAGCCGCCGGTTCTGTAAATCCCGCGAAGGAAATCACAAGAGCAAAGGGGTAGAGATCACTCTTAATATTTGTTAGCACACAACTGAATAAAGGGGGGTTATGTATTTCAATTATCAAAAGTCTTCTTTTGCTTAGGAATACATGGATATTTATACTAGGAACAACCCTCCTAGATAGGTATAAACATGAAAAGAAAACAAAAGGGTAGGCTATGTGAACAGACTTCCATGAAATGGGTTTCTGAGCAGTTTCCGCGTGGCTATTGGTCTTCTGCGCAGTCTTCAATGTTTTGGTAATAACTCCATCTTGGAAAATCCAAATGATGTGTGGTTGGTTGCGTTGGAAAGCTAACTTGATAAGGTTTCACACCATGTATAGCATGCACCATGAAACATTGTAGAATGGTACAGTTTAATATGAGAAGTTGTACCAATATCATGTATTGAGAAGACTGTTAACCCTCTGAGCAGTCTTCACTAAAGCTGGTCAGATCTGCACTAAAACTAGTCGGATCTGGTCGGCCTTGAAGCATTAGAAACTAGATTTCACAAGCTTTCCAAAAAGTCCTCATGGACCTCCATAGCCTTCGAGAATAAAAAGTTATGATATTTTCTTCTTGACAGTACTGTCAGTTTCGAATGGTCTGACCAGTATGCACTAAGCTGGTCGGATTTCATTAGTTACTAGTCGGAACTGCTCAGCATTAGCATCATTGGAAAGTAGACTCAATAAGATTTCCAAAATGTGGTCATTCATCTTCATAGCTTCTGGAAATCAAAAGTTATGAATATTTCTTTCCGACTATTCTGCACGACTGGTCTGGTTCGAGTGTGGTTCTTCTCTGTGGTCATCACCTTGTATGTTCTTGCCATACTCTTTAGTGAACCTGAGCAACAACAACGTGCATGACTTAGGCAGTATATAATTCTCATTAATATTAAATTGAACTTCATAAAGTAGCGTGTTTACCTCTTGTTGTAGCTTCTTTGCTCGACTATCTGTAATTGGTCCCTTAAAGACGTGTTATGGTGTAGATGTAGGTGGTGTTCGGGTTGGACTTGGTGCAACTTGAATTGGTGATGACGTGGTCATATCATCCTCCTCCCCTTGAAAAGGAGTCATCCTCGACTCTAATCTGTCTAAGCCCAATAACTGTGCTAGGCCAACAGGGCTAAATGCTTTGTCTCTGTTACCATCTACTTCTTCCATCACAACAAGGTGTTTGAATCTATAATCATATAAACCAAGTAGTAGTCTTGTAGGTGGAAACCAAAAGGATTTAGAATCAAGTTTAGCTTTCACCTTGAATGGATGCTTAGAATTAAGAATGAATGTTGATGTCCTTGGCATGGCCATATCATCCTCCCTCACTTCAAGAAAAGCCATCCTCGACTTTTGTTCACCTAAAATCAGCTTAAACAAACTAGAGGGTGGTGTATGTGCCAATTGCTAAGATCACTTATTGAAGATTGTTTATTGCATTCTTCATAATTCATATGCACATTATTTCTTTTTTGGTGAGAGAAATAGTTTCTCAATGTATGTGAACTTGATATTAGCTTTGAAAATGATAGCACAAAAATTTCTTCCAAACCACTTATTTTATTCATGTTATCATGTTTCATCATAGGGAGATCAATCATATCAAATGATGGGAGTGAAACATTCATGGCTTTATAAAGATTCATATGTAGATTATTACCTTTCAGGTTTGATGAGGGTGTATGTACAATAAAATGTATTTCTGAATTTTTACCTCCATAGTTGCCATGATTCAAACTTGAGGCAGCAATGAATTGGTTATCAATATTGAGTACCTTTTCACTTCTCTCGTCAAGTATGGTGGAGTTATGAGCATCAATCTCTTCCTCATTTTCCTTGTACACCTGCATATTTTGAGAAACAACACTAAGAGTAGACATTAGTGGGTTAATGTTTAAATCATCCTCACATGTTTTGCAATGAAGCTCTCTTTTTGTGTGGTGTATCCCTCACACTCCTTTTGTTGATGCTCTCAACCTCACATTTAGTGGAATCACACAACTCACTTTTATTTTCACTCTCACTCAATTCAGCTATGTGGCTCTCATTCTCACATGGGTATTGATGCACAATCACTTCATCGGCTTGTGGAGCACCATACGAATAGGCGCCATCATTCATGGTCTCTTCCAGTGGCATTGTGACAGCAATAGTCAAAGCACAACAACCATCTTTTGACTTCTCAAAAGACATTGAATTTGCATTGGTTGAAGTGGATTCATCTTTATAAATCTTGCCTTCAATCTGAGTTTTAAGTGGCATGTTGGAGCACAAAGTTTTAGCACCACTGTCCAATAATTCATCACATATTGCAGCTGATGGTACCACACATCTTTGCATTATGTTCATGCTTGGAACAACATTAGTTTGCAACCACAGTTTTGTTAGAGCATGATGAACTTCATCTTGGACAGATTTGTCACTCGCACTAGGTGACACAATAGTAGCATCTTTCTTCTCACATTCATCTTGCAAACTGAAGATATGGGTAGCCATCATGTTCAGATTAGATGGTCCTTCAAAATTTGAAGTGTTCTCAATCTCTTGATCACATTTTTGCTCTGAATTTTCATTATGTTGCACAGAAAAATTCTGGATGGTGTCAGAACATGTAACTTCACCACATTTAGCACTAGAACAAGACTCAACATATCTGAGATCTCCAACACTTGTGTTCATGCATTGTGATGGTACTTCTTGCTGAATAATTTTCAGATTTGCAAGCTGTGAAACTACAACAATTTCCTTCAATTGAACTCTCAAAGGATCAACCTTGGAAAGAGAAGTACGTTCTCTAGTATCACAACTCAATTGATCATCTTCCACAACTTGCATAATAGTTTCTTCTAGCTCACCTTCTTTGGTATGTGTAGGAGAATTTTCTTCTTGATCTTGCTCAGAACTGAGAGAACCAGTGATGAGAATATTTGTAACTTCTTCCTTCACAATTTTAGATTGTAACTGACACTTTGGGATAGCAACTCTCTCAGGAGTTGGTGTAACATTATGATCCACAGTAATGTTACACACCTCATCATTTCTCTTATCAACTTGAGGCACAATGTTGTCTTCTTGCTGCTCAATAGAGTTCTTCTTGGAGTTGCATTGCTGGTGTTCACTTCTTTTAGCACTAGAATCAACTGAAGAAACTTTTGGGACAACATGTCCTCTCTTCTTGCATGCAGTTGATGCTTGCTTCTCTCTAGCAACAGAGGATACATTGGGCTGAAGCTTAGAACACATGTCTTGGCACAAATTAATGCACCTTGTGATCTTGTCTTGCTGCACCTTCATAATTTTCTTCTCTTCTCTAATTGCACAACTCAAAAGATCTTGCATGCCTCTAAAATATTTCCCCTCAACAGCAGCAACAATATTAGGATTAATGCCCCTCTTGAAGTAGCTCATTGTATCGATGCCATCAACAATATTGGCTCGATGCATGGAAGAATATAGCTTGTCATAATATACTTGGACAGATTTAGTTCCTTGCTTCACATTCTCCAAACGACGAAGCAAAATCAGCCCATATTTTCTTGAAATAAATTCCTTTCTCACGGCCTTCTTCAAATCTTCCCAATTCTTGATGAGACACTTATGTGGATATTGTTTCCACCAATCAAGAGCATAATCTTCAAATTCAAGTATGGCTCGTGATATCTTCTTGGTTTTAGAAAATTCTTGGACTTCAAGTTCAATCTCCATTTGCTCTTGCCAATCAAGAAATTCCTCTGGATCAGTACTTCCATAGAAAGGAAGTTTGATATATCTTTGACCTGTCATGGTCAATATATATACAAAATAGCAAGCTTATATGTGGTATAGGATAATATGTGGAGCTCTCACAACCTTACCTCTCGTACCAACCGAAGCTCTTATGAAGTCCCTGTGGGTTACAGAAAAAAACAGCGTGTGGTGGTAACGAAAGTGATGGCTAGGCGAATACAAGACCAAAGAGTACCGATTATGATGGCTTGTATGTGGAGCTTGGTAGGGAGTGATACACAAGGAATGCAATCTGAAATCTAGTTCTTGTAAAGTTAAATAACAATCCAAACTAGAAGTTCTCTGCCTAGTGCTGACCACAGGATATGAATGATGTAAGTAGATCAAACACACGCGCAAAGAGATTTCGGATTTGATGCAAACAAGGAGTATGATTGGGATGCAAGTGTTGCGATCAGACCCAACCAAAATTTGCACCAAACAAAGATAGCAAACTGGTTACTCACTTGATATGAAAAACTTTCAGCACTTGTGCACATAAATCAACTGATCTTCAACTTTTCTTTCACAACTTTTCTCAATTCTCTTTTTTTTGCACTTTCTTTATAGAACTAAATACGGGGACCAGATATAACACTTGCACACTTTATGATACAAACGAAAGTAACCAGTAGCTATAATTTGACAGGATCAAAGTTTACGCGAAGGACATGATATGGGTTTCAGATTTTTTTTGTGGGAATTTTCAGATATATGAAAGAGGCACAAAGGACATGCGAAGGAAAAAAAATGATCAGCAACTAAAACAAGACTCTAATGGACTGAAACTTAACAAAACTCACTAAAAAAACAGATTGAAACAATGGGCTATGGCAAATATTTTTATGGCTTTTTAGTGGATAGGACGAACACAAAATATATGTAGCTAAGGGTAAAGAATCCTACCGTGGTAACGAAAGCTTTGATACCAGATGATACGATAGGAGGTCCCGATCTTCACGACGTAGGATCAATCACCAGATAACTCACTGAAGAAGAGCTGGATAACTTGCTGCAGGCAGCGATAACTAGTGCAACCTGGCAAATAAAACTCGAAGCCAACCACAGTCTTTAACCGGCAACCTGAATTGAGGATTCGCCCAACCACACTCTCAAAGAACCAACCAACACAACCTACAATCAATCAAGGCAAACCTTGAAGGGAGTAGGAGCACCAATAGGGAGCGGATGAAGCCGCCGCTTCTGTAAATCCCGCGAAGGAAATCACAAGAGCAAAGGGGTAGAGATCACTCTCAATATTTGTTAGCACACAGCTGAACAAAGGGGGGGTTATGTATTTCAATTATCAAAAGTCTTCTTTTGCTTAGGAGTACATGGATATTTATACTAGGAACAACCCTCCTAGATAGGTATAAACACGAAAAGAAAACGAAAGGGTAGGCTATGTGAACAGACTTCCACGAAATGGGTTTCTGAGCAGTTTCCGCGTGGCTATTGGTCTTCTGCGCAGTCTTCAATGTTTTGGTAATAACTCCATCTTGGAAAATCCAAAAGACATGTGGTTGGTTGCATTGGAAAGCTAACTTGATAAGGTTTCACACCATGTATAGCATGCACCACGAAACATTGTAGAATGGTACAGTTTAATATGAGAAGTTTGTACCAATATCATGTCCTGAGAAGACTGTTAACCCTCTGAGCAGTCTTCACTAAAGCTGGCCAGATCTGCACTAAAACTAGTTGGATCTGGTCGGCCTTGAAGCATTAGAAACTAGATTTCACAAGCTTTCCAAAAAGTCCTCATGGACCTCCATAGCCTTCGGGAATAAAAAGTTATGATATTTTCTTCTTGACAGTACTGTCAGTTTTGAACGGTCTGACTAGTATGCACTAAGCTGGTCGGATTTCATTAGTTACTAGTCGGAACTGCTTGGCATTAGCATCATTGGAAAGTAGACTCAATAAGCTTTCCAAAATGTGCTCATTCATCTTCATAGCTTCTGGAAATCAAAAGTTATGAATATTTCTTTCCGACTGTTCTGCAGGACTGGTCTGGTTCGAGTGTGGTTCTTCTCTGTGGTCATCACCTTGTATGTTCTTGCTATACTCTTTAGTGAACCTGAGCAACAACAACATGCACGACTTAGGCAGTATATAATTCTCATTAATATTAAATTGAACTTCATAAAGTAGCGTGTTCACCTCTTGTTGTAGCTTCCTTGCTCGACTACGTGTAATTGGTCC
Organism: Miscanthus floridulus; assembly: GCF_019320115.1. NCBI lineage: Eukaryota > Viridiplantae > Streptophyta > Magnoliopsida > Poales > Poaceae > Miscanthus > Miscanthus floridulus. Next base: position 46,004 of record NW_027097331.1, read on the forward strand.
CTTAAAGACGTGAAATGGTGTAGATGTAGGTGGTGTTCGGGTTGGACTTGGTGCAACTTGAATTGGTGATGGCGTGGTCATATCACAAGGAAAGGAGGTAGTGAGTGCTACAACTTCGTTAGCAGCTATTTCCCATAGAACAACAGTGATCATCCTTGTTGAGGTGAGTTTTAGTTTGTTTGTCATTTTATGTTAGTCAGGATCTCAATCGAGGCTAAGATATGGCCTAGACAATATTATGTTGCTTTGTGCTGGTTCTTGCTTGTTCAAGGTGTAGTGTTTCATATGTGGTTTTTTCTAATGAATTTTTTCCTTGTGTTTTTTCTGTATGTATACAGAGAGATGTCGTCGTACCACAACACCCATGTTTACTCCATCAGCAAGCTTGTGCTTTGGCAGCTAGGAGTGTCGCCAGGTATCATACAGGGGGTGCTTGTTGCTTGGTGATGTCATGTTCATCAATGGCCCCAACGGATCATTATTGAGACTGCAGTTCGTTATATGCTTGGTAAAGATTGCTTTGTTACTGTTGTCGAAGACTATGATAGTGGCGGGATCATAGCCCTCAGCTCCTCAAGACAACCAAGCGATCGATGACGTAGGGGCGGCTACCAACTATCGTATGACACCCCAGGAAACTAGGAAACGATGATGAAGGCCACGATAGAGACCATATCGCATATGATGGCTAGCGAACCACCATCGTGCCTACAGTGCTACCACGACTGGCACAGTAAGCACCATGCTGCACCATGCTGCGATGTGGCCATAGGACCATTATGACAACCACGCCCAGACATGCACCTCAAGACGACGTAGCTTACAAGCCAAGTTAGCTAGGACCTCCCTCAGACTCACGATTCTTCGGTCGGGAGAACCTCCCCCATTGTATATGCCCTGGCCCTGAACTCTATATAAGGGCAGCCAGGGCACCCATCTCAAGACATTCTGAATCCTCTACCATTTCATTCATTTTCTCCTAGTAGTAGGGCCCATGGAGCTTCCCTTCAGGCAACCATCGCCTAGCATAGGTTCTTCTACCTCTTCCACCATTCTTACACCCCCCATTATAAGAACTTTAGAGCATTCAAGCGGGGAACACACACTCGATCATCTCTAAGACTGGATGTAGGGCTTTGGCCTGAACTAGTATAAATTCTCATATCTTTTGGATGCTACCATTGTCTTCCCGGAGCAGCGCGATAATCATATAAGTTTACTAGTCTGGTTTATGAAACACCAATAGTTGGCGCGCTAGGTAGGGGATAGTTGCACACTCTCATTGTTGATAAGGAAGTGATGGCTCCCTGCACTTACATCAGACTTGCTCTTGGTGCGGCCCATGATGGCCGCATCCGCTTTGGAAGCCTCAAGTTCACTGACATCGACAGGCTAGCTCCCGTTAATGGTCTTCTCCCTGGCCAAGCCCTGCGCTTCGGGGACCTAGACTTCATGGCTAACCACCTGGGTCAGCTGTGGCTTAGTGAAGAGAATGTGGCTCCACCACACATCTCGACGCCTAATCACGGACAGGCCTGAGCCAGTCCTACGATCATTGACTCTGATGCACTAGCATGCCAGATCGACGCCTATCTCAGGGCGAATCCTGAGCCAGAGCTAAGCCAACACATTTTCTATGTGTTAGCGAATGCTTTTGACCAACTCTCTAGAAGCGGGCCCCTGCCGCTAGAGGCTAAATTGTGGAATTCTAGCACTACACTGCCCTCTGAAATGAGGGATGCAGTCACACTCTTCGAGCGGGAGCTCACCAGGCATAATGGTCATTTGATAACGCCAAAATCCTCTGGGTTGTGGGGATGATGGAGTAGGATCCAGAGTCCCTATATGACTTCCTGCTAGCAACCCCTGAGAATATGGACTCTAAGTTCAATTATGAGGGGAGCTGCCATCCGCTTAGAGAATGCAACATGTTGCACCTCTCGAAGGATGGCGTAGCACTAGCGGAGGATGCAGAGGACGATGCCTATCCAATTCCATGCACCCTTGGGGAACATGATGAGTATGACCTATAGCGCCTGGAACGAGCTAGGGCCCGTGAAGCTGATCAAGCCAACGGACACCACGATGACGGATGCGTTAGCCCGCAACACCTCGATGCTGAAGGTGCGCAAGCACGGGCACCCCGTGTGTACAATCAAATCAACTGGATACGAGGGAGACACCCATCTTCCCTCAAGCCAGCCAAAATGTCATAGTGGCTACCATGATCATGCAAACGGCCCCTAAACCCTCGATCGATGAGGGAAAGCGCGTCCATTAGGAGCTACGAGACCTGCTAGAAACTACGATGGTGCAGCAGGCCCAAAGTTCCATGGAGAGGTGGCATCCCAAAGCCAGCTTCATGCACATCTCTGACCAGGCAGTGGTGATGCGGCACATGGGCGGGAACCCTTCCCAGCACGTAGCCATTACGTTGGAAACCATGATGCCTGGCCAGCTCAAGGCGCCAGGTGCCTTGGGCCAAACTAGGCGGGCGAAGATCAACAACACTATAGTGACAGTGACTCGGACAACCATGGCTAGCATCCCAGGGTTTGGGACGCTTGACGTAGTCCTAGCCCAGGTGCAAGTGGCCCGTAGGCATTCACTAAAAGGATCCGGTAGACGCCATTCCATGCGTGCTTCCGCACGCCGCCAAACATCATCAAGTACTCTGGGGACACCAACCCAGATGTGTTGTTGGAAGACTTTTGCCTCGCCTGTCGAGCAGGCGGGGCAGATGACGATCTCTTCATCATCCAATACTTACTCCTCTACCTTGCAGAAAGTGCTCAAGCATGGCTGGAGCATCTCCCTGTGGATAGCATCCACTCATGGGTAGACTTCAAGCACATCTTTGTAGGGAAGTTTAGGGCATGTATGTGTGCCCGAGAAATTCATGGGATCTCAAAGCCTACAAGCAAAAGTATGAGAGACTCTACGTGAGTACATTAGTTGCTTTTCCAAGCAGTGCAATAAGCTTCTTGATATCATGGATGCGAATGTGATCGGAGCATTCATCTCTAGCACGTCCAATGAAGCACTCATTCACAAGCTCGGACGCTGCAAACCGTTGATGACACGACAGTTCCTCAACCTCGCGACAAGCCATGCCTCCGGTGAGGAGGCCGTGTGTGCAATCTTCTGCAAATACAAGGGTAAGTCCCAGGCTAAACCCACAGATAAGGCTAAAGACCGTAATCGACGGATAAAGGGCAAGAAGCATAGCTAGAGATGCCGCGACAATGAGTTCGTCATGGCGGTCAATAGGGTCCACAAATAGAAGACCGGCAAGGTCAACCACGTCAGCTTCGACAAGATAGTCAAGATGCCATGTCGTAATCATGGCTACCCGGTCAAACACACCCTTGAGGAGTGTGACCTCATCAAGCGCTACTTCAGTGGTGACTATAAAACAACCGGCACGGACATGCCATCCGGGCCTATCGACAATGAAGAGAAGTGGGACACGTATCCCGACCTGAGAGGGTGCCTTATGATCTTTGGTGAACTGATGGCGTACGAGTCCAAATGCTGACAGAAGCTCATAGCTAGGGAGGTCAATGTGGCTACCCTGGGCAAAGCCGTCCTGGCCTTCCTGAAATGGTCAAAAACCACGATCACTTTCGATAGAAAGGATCACCCTGACCACATTCTGCAACCAGGGTGCTTCCCCCTTGTCGTCGACCCAATCATCGGCAAGACCCACCTGTCTCGAGTCCTCATGGATGGCGGGAGTAGCCTCAGCCTTCTCTACGCTGAGACTTACAACGCCATAGGGCTCTCATGGGCGTCGATATGACCATCCAGCGCCTCGTTCCATGGAGTCATACCCGGGCTCCAGGACATCCCCTTCAAGCAGGTCGACTTACCCGTGATGTTCGGAGGTCGAGCCATTTTTCGCACAGAAATGCTCACCTTTGAAATAGCAAATTTTCCCATGCCTACCACGCCATCCTAGGCCGACCATGCTACGCCAAGTTCATGGCCATCCCCAACTACACTTACCTAAAGCTTAAGATGCCTGGTCCTCATGGAATCATCACTATAGGCGATGACCTCCAGCAGGCCCACCTCTATGAATTGGAAAACTACAACATCGTGATAGCCACATCCCAACCCTCGGGAGCTAAACCCGAACACAATTTCCCTATGCTGTAGGGAAGTACATGGAGGTCACGCCTTGCGACCTCAGTCACGGCACACGATGAGGCAGGCGATAGCATGGACCGAGGACAACGCGATCAACGAGCACCAAAAGGGTCATGACACAGCATATTCCTCGGGTCGACGAGCCATGCGCTCCAGGCCTCACCACGTCAAGTACCGCAACTGACAGAGGTCAAGACCAGTGGCGCGGACACTCGGCATTCGCGTCAGAGCTACTCTTAGCTAGCTGAGATTTTGTACATAATGATCAATGAAACATCCCTGCGCCTAGAGATCACGCCATGCCTCAATGAGTGCACATCAAAGAAACACTCTAACGATGCACGTAACCCCAAGTGACCTGTGCCGATCAGCACGTGTTAGTCGACATGGCTAACTTACGGGGGCTACACTACGGCATGCCACGCACTGATGTTCACCAGAAGAAAGATCATCATGACCCAAAGGAAAGAGGACAATGAAAGGCACGCCGCCGCTAGATCTGTTCCACGCACCTTAGTCGCGAAAACGGAGTTGCACTAAACTAAGCTTCGCGGGTCGATCCCCAGGCAAGGTCGTGACTACGACATTCAAATGATCGGATCAACAGCAGACACGCGAAAGAAAAAGAAGCGTGGGATACAAACTAAAGAATTTTATTCATTAAAGGACCCTAGGTACAACCTAAGGCCCCTAGCCACCACCGTAGAGGATGTCCTCCACGTTTACAGCGGCCATGACGTCGGATGCAGCGGCGGCAAAGGCACCGACCAGCTCCGCCCGCTTCGCCTGCCTGGCATGATCTGGGAACTCGGGCGCCGCCTGACATGTATTTTGGGTTGTGACTTAGAAAACACTAAATACTATTAAATGGTTTTATCATTTTTCTAAAATTTTCAAACTTTAGATACTAGAAAATGTGAGTTTATAAAATTTTTGCAATTCAATTTAATGGTTTGTTGCATTACATGCCTTTGCATTGAGTTTATGTATGAAAAATTAATTTATTTGTTTTCAAGATACGCTTAGGGTTTGATGCCAACCTCATCTTTCCAAACATGATGTCCAATCTCTAAAACCCTAATCAAGTCTTTTGTTGACATCCTAGAAAACCATAGTCTGACCCGTTATATCTTTCTCTCCTTTCCTTCGTTTCTCAAGCTCTCAGTCAAATTGGTGTCCATGACTTCTTTGGGCCAATCTTTTCTCCTTTCTTATCCGTTCATACAAATGGATCTCAAATTGAGTTGAAACCTGGACTTTCACCTAGCCCATCATGGCAACCTGGACTTCTTCTTTCTTTCGCTAATGGACCAAGCACAATCCATGCTTTGCTATCTCCTGTCTCATGCAAATTTCGCAATCTTAGCCCACATCCAAATCAGCTTGGCACCTCCTCTTTTCGCTAACAAATCAAAGATAGGCATCCTTTGTTGCTTTGGGCCAAGTCCAAACTAGCCCAAATCGCCTCTCACCTCTCTCTCACGCCATCTCCTCTTTTCCACTGGCCCTCCCCTTCCTCACATGCAGAAACAACTACATTAGTTCTCCCCTTAATCACATGGTCCCATCTCTCCCTAAATTTCCTCTTTACTCCATCGGATTCCACCTCCTCTCAAATGTATGAGTAAAGGACAGACATGCATCTTCATGTGCTATTGCCCCACGCCAATCTCTTATCCTCATGCAAAAATATGTGCACCTATTCATTCCTCTCTTAATTGCCTAGACACACCTTGCTCCTTTACTTCATTAGTTCCTCTCTTGATCTTCAATTACATGAATGCAGCAGCGATATCTTTCCCCTCTCTCTTACGTGAAGATGCTGCCCCTCTCCTCTCCTGGTGCCGACCTCCCCCTTCTCTGCACGTGCAAAAACTACAACATGTAATGTTTTTCTCTCTTAATTCCCTAGCCTGACCCCCTTAACACACATCTTAAAACTCCTTTACCTCTCCCTGATTACACAAATATAGGAATAGAAACCGACCACATGGCTGGCCTATACCTTGCTACGGCAGCCCATTCTCTCCCTCTCATGCAAAAGAAAATAACAGCAACACATAATACTCATCATTAATCACTTAGCCCCACTTGCCTCCTCTTCAATTGCATGAGGAAAATAGCCATGGTCCTCCCTCTTCTTCATTTGATCAGGGCACCCTCTCTTTCTCCTTGCGCAACCTCTCGTCTTTCATGCATAAATAACAACCCTCAATGTTTATTATTCCTCCTTAATCCCCTCCCTAAATTGTATGAGTAAAGGGCAGAAGTACTCCACCCTCTCCCTTGGGTTTCTGCATGCATACATGCAACAGAGATGCATCCATCCTATCTCCTCCCTCCCTCCATCATGCACAAGTACATGGATAGCACCTCCCTGGTCGCCATTCTCTCAATGCCGACATCTCTCACCCCCTCATGCAAATAACAGCAGCCCATAATGCACCCCCTTGATTCCCTTTACAAGGCCGTCTTTATTTCCCCTTATCAATGCCTAATTGCATTCCCTCCCTCTCTTCCGTTCCTGTATGCAAACACCAGAGAAGGAGCATTCCCATCTCCTTCCCTTCCTCCATCTCCCATGGTCGCCCCCTCCACATTCCATACCTCCATCTGCTGTTCCTCCACGAAAATGAAGATCCCCCGATGCAGCGATTCCGTTTTGCCACTGCAGTCATCATCCTGGAGCTAGAGCACGCCTTTGGAGAACACCACCATGCTGCCTCTTCTCTTCACAGTATGGTGAGGACGCCCCTTCATCTACCCTCTATGATCCTATGGTCAATGCCCCTCTCATCATCAGCGGCGGATCCACAGGGGGGGGCTGGGGGGGCTCCAGCCCCCCCTAATTTCTTGATTTCAAGCCTAATCACTGTAGCAAAAGCTTAATTTCACCATTAAATCTTCATGCAAATCAACATCTCCATTGTTTTAGCCCCCCCTTATCCCTCATCGTGCATCCGCCACTGCTCATCATCCCTTTTATCTCTCACATACCGCAGATTGCCTCTAGGAGTGAATGATCGCTGCCCGGGCCGAAGAACATATCCTGCGGGCAACGAATGCTGCAGGCATGTCAACATCGTCGCCTGACTTCACTGCTGCGCATCGACACTCCCTGCCGCTATGCCGTGTCGTTGTGCTGCACGTCTACATGGTCCCTGTATCAGTTCACTTCAACATATCATATCCCTAAGGCAGCCACCGTAGCACCATCTACCGTCGGCTGCCTCGCCGCCTGCTGTTGATGTCGGCGGCTGTTGATCTCATCCTCACCCTCTTAGACTTCAATGTGAGACCCTCTCCTATCTACCCATCTTGTATACATGTTCCTTGCTGTAAATCATGAACCATCTTTCAAGTTTAATCGAGTTCCAGCGAGGTTTGCAAGTGATATGCTGTGCTGTCCCTGTGTCCAGCCATGCTGCTGCCTATGGAAATGGCGTTCCCCGCAATGTCATCACTCTGATCATCAAATCCTTTGACCAATACGTATTTATGATACCTAAACATGTGCCTGTAAGATGGTTTGGCCATAAGAGTTGAGACGCAGGAGATACCTTTATCTTCGTGCTTGTTGTCCCTGCTGTCCTGGCAGCTTAAATCACAAAATGGCATTGGCATTCCCTGTCATTCCATCCACCCAATTCTCAAACCCTTCAATGGTAACGTGTCTCATATACTTGCACATGTCTCCACAAAATTTCATTGCTAGTGGGTCCAAGTTGAGAGATATATCATCACTTTTGTTCTTGCTGTTCTTGCTGCGTCGCCGCCGCGCTGCTGCCGGTTGGCATGTGTGTTCCCAGTGATTCGCCACTCTAGTGATCAAGCCCTTTGACCATGATGTGTATCACATAGCTGCACATCTTCTTGCAGGACGGATCGGCCATATGATCTTCTACACTGGAGATACTAATGTTGCCGTGCTTGCAGCTCCTGCCATGCCAACAGCCACACAGTCCAGTCTTGTGATCATGTTCCCCACTAACCCACTATTCAAATGACCAAACCCTTCATCAAACATGTAAATCATATCCTTGCACATTACACTGCAAGTTTTGGTGGTCATTTGTACAGTGATGATGGAGATATTAATTCCATAGTGATTACTATCCTGCTGTGTTTACAGCAGCATATACCTAGTTTTGCAATCGCGTTTCCCGGTCCACCAATGCTCAATATGGCTTACCCTTTTGCCAACAAATACCACATACAGTGCACAACAACTCCAAAAAAAATGGTTTTTCAGTTGGTGCTTCTATGATCATGATCCTTGTGATCATAAACCCTGCTGTCAGCTGATGTGCACATCCTAGATGCGCCGATTTTCATCACTTTCCACGCTAAATTAGTGTTCGAAGCATTGAGCCCTCTGGTGTGACTCTGTGATTATTAGTTGCACACAATCTGACCAAATATCCTCTATAGAAGTTCAACAGAGATCTTCCTTTTGATGGTCGCAGCCGCCGCTACCCACCACACGGGTATGTTCAACCTGTGCACAATTCACTACAATTGTGTCCCTCGTTAATCTAAGCATTTATCTCAGTGCAACCACTTGTCAAAATATGTTTCATGTGTCTTGTACACAATCTATAGTCATATATAATTCATCTATAGGCTCACGTGCTTTGTAAATCTTTCAAGTTAGCATGTATCATCATGTTTATTCCGTTCCTATCATTTCTCAAAACCTCCTAGCCTCTTCAATTGATCTTGAATACCTTTTAAACCATAGCTTCACTTCTAGTAGTTTTGCGCTCATACGTTCATAGTTGCAAGCCTTCTATGTGTTTAAGAACCTTTATATATTGTTTTATAATGATTGCTGTACTGTTCCTAGGTTTGTCTATGATGCTTGTGATGGTTGCTGCTATCGTTAGAAGAAGCTGTACAAGGATGATTCAGAAGGAAAGTTGGACAAGTTTGAGCACTATTTGAGGCAAGTATAACATGAGTACCCTTGATACCTAATAACTTTTGTCTAATTGATGAACCCCTAAGGACTTTACCTAGCACTGTTGTACCCTGTATTCCTTCTTACATATGAGATTTGCATATGGGTAGACTGGCTTAGTTTGCTATCACTAACTATAATAACATTGACTAATGATATATGCAACTATGGATAAAAATATGCTAGACGGCTGAAACCTTAGCGACTGCTACTTATTAGAACGACTGGTGAAAAGCTTCGTAGTGATCCCTGCCGACTTACTTTGGAAGTGAGTCAAGAGGTTGGCCCCCTTGGGCAAAGGGCAATCATGACTCATGGGTAAAGATGTACACACTCTGCAGAGTTATTAAACTGATATATCAGCCGTGCCCATGAACATGAGTGACCTGGATCCTTTTCGAGATAGATGGTTCTATGGATGGTTTGGGTGATGATTAATCTTGATGATAATTATTATACTTTCATCTTGGGAACTGTTGTTGTTTCTTAGCATAAGCAGAGGAATCCGCAAGCGCACAGACACATCCATCTCTATCAGGGCCCTTCTACTAGAGTATCCGCCACAAGGATGAACAACAAACCCACAAGTTTATAATGAACAAAAGATAGCTCTCTTAGTATATCAATACCAAAGTTAAACACGAACTTCTTACTCCAAGTAGTAAGTCGCTCGTAGAGGTACAAGAGGAGGAGTACCTAGCTCCGACACACTTCCGCTAAGTGTAGCGAGTACACTAAGGGAGGTTGCCGACAGCCCTAGCACTTCTCCAACTCTTTCCTCACTCACTCCACTCTTATTCTAGCTGAAGCTAAGCAAAAATAAAACTCTCCCTCTCTTCATTGCTTTCTTTATTATGTATTGTAGAGGGGAGCCCTACCCCTCTTTTTATATAGGGAGGATGGCAGTGCTTCAAGCTATTTTTGGCGCGAAGTCGGGGTTGCACCACCTTAGCATGGCAGCATGCCACCGCTAGAGCGAGGAGAGGCAGGGAGGCACCCATAGGGGGCCGGCCGCCCCTTGACCACCGCCTTCGCGTGGCAGGCCTTGGGCTAGTCCTAGGTCGCTCCCCAATGTTGCTTTGCTCCGGTTGAGTTGAGTTGATGGGCGCCTTTGTTGTTCCTTTGCGCAAATCAGCGATGGAAAGCGCCTTTCAGTGAATTTTCCATGCATTAATGTTTGTGACCTACAAAACATGCTTGTACCAAAACATGTGGAAAGTGTAAGTTGAAATCCCTAATTCTAAGTTTTGGTGTTTACATTGTTCATTTTGTTTATATGTTGGCGATAGGATTACAAGTTTAAGCATCGGCAACAAGCTCCCCCGCACTTAGCCCTTTACTCATCCTCGAGTAAAGTTTAAGGACTAAGCGGGTTCATCTCTTTGATTTGAAATCTGTATATAGGTTATTCCAAGCCTCACCATAACTTGTGAACTTCTAAGTGTCTACCAAAATATCTTGGGCAATTGAAAAACATAATAGCTTGGATTTAAATCTCCTTACTCTATTCATGCTTAGAAACTTGGGTTTGTATGATTTTGAAAACATAAAGATAGCTTTTGTTCCCTAAATGATTCGCTCAAGTCACTCAAATCTGTAAGTGGTTTATTACCAAGGCATATTTGAAAGTTTTTGCCTTCTCTTTTGATCATCCTACTTCTAAAAAGCTTATATGGAGCTTTAGGTAGGGATGAATATTGTGAGGCACACTTATCTTGTATATGTTGTAAAGTCAAATCTTGGACCTCACTGGAGGGAAGCGTCATACCCTTAGATTAAAATAGTGCAAGTGTGTGGAATTTTTGGTGGAACTGCACTCCTCCATTTGATATGATCTCTAGCTTTTTATTTGGAGACATGGCTAGCATATATATTTTTCTATGAGCCTTCACGTGCTCATGATCATCATTTTTTTTACTTTGGGACCTTCATGTGTCTCTATTTTTTGGAGACCTTTGTGTGTCTCATTATATTTTTTCAATACTTTGCATAGCCTTTCTGTCTCTTTTATATGCTAGGGGGATCACATCTCTAGATCATGGAGTATTTATGTGACGGTGATGAAAACATGTTTTAGCGTATTCCTAGTGTAGGAATAGATGTTTATTTGTGACATGTATGTGAGTTTTGATCTTGAGAGCATGAAACATGTCTCAACAGGGGTCATAAAATTTGACCAAACTCAACACAAAGTAAGAGGCGTATGTGGAAGATTTCTATCATGTATGATCATATATGGCCTTGGTAGGTATTTGTATGTCATTCAAGGAATATGCTATTAGAAATTTTGTTTTGTAAAATAAATCCCAAGTACTTTGCAGGAATGGGTAAGTGTCATATCATCCTACTATATCTCATTCGTCAATTACTTAGATAAAGTGGGTTCCGTATGATGAGTGTTCACAAGTTTTTAGGAATATTAGCATGGAATAAAAAGTATATAAACCTTTAATCAAAGGAAGATATAGAGATAGAGCATCACTTTATTATGTTTAAGTTTAGTTCTTAGGATTCTTATTATTGAAATAGAGCGGGAGAGAATTTCACAGACCGTGATTTTTGTGTATGCTGTTTTACCTGTGCAAAATGGAGGTGCCTTCCTCACACTTGTACCTGTCTTTATTTTTGATTTGACAACAAGGAATCCAAGAGACAAGTGTAGACAAATAATTCAAAAAATAAATCTTTATTCAATCATAAGAATAAGAGGCGCATTACATGATTGGAAAGAAAATGCTTTGAATGAAATAACTAATGAAATATGTGCCTAAGAAAGGAAATAGAGCATGCGCCTAAGGAAAGAAAATAGAGCATGTGTCTAATCAAGAGCATGCTCTACCCCTACAGCTCTAGCCACCTTGCCTAGTCTATGCCCAAAGCTAAAGATTTAGACGTCTAACTGGTGCTCAAGGCCTTTAACTTTGATCTTGCTATCGTCTACTTGGCCCCTGAGAAATCTAACATCCTCATGTAGTTTTTTAATCTTGTTTTTTAGCGTGGTGATTTGGGGGTCTTCAGGAGGTGCATGTTCATCATCTTCCTCAAATATAGCGTATGATTTTAAGGTAGGCGGCTTATTGGTCCTCTTAAATCTAAGGGGCTCAGATGAGGAGCCGGCTGTCTCCTTTGAGACGGATTTTTGGATACGGATTGCCGGCCCCTTGCCTCTCCCTGGTCTGCGCATCAGCCCCTTTCCACACCCGCTATCAGGCTTTTGAACCCCCACTAAAGTGTAGCTACAGCTATAAATGGTGTTGCTAGAAGGCATTACATGAATGCTTCTTGTAGCACTTTTCCGTAGTCTTGCGCTTGTCGGACCCTGAAGCCGACATTGATGGGGGCGCCCACCTTGTCTGGGCATTGGCCTGTGGCACCTTGGTCCTAGCCATGGACTGCATGCTCATGCCACCGCTTGCTCCGCTAAGGAGTGGAGGCATGATGGCAAGTGGAGCCATCGTGACAGTGCATGCTTCCTCTCTAACAAAGGTGTTTTTAGGTGTTGGTTTGATGGGCTGTGGAATCTCTTCTAAGTTGAAGGTGGAGTTGGAGCCGGTGTACAAAGCAAGTGCTTGGTTGGTCATAGCTCAAATGTCACACCCAATTTTAAGGATAAAATTGAATACATGAAACTCATGTATGCCTAGGGATCAGTCACACACATAAGTTGATAAATTACAGAAAGTATCATCACGGTGTATCTTACATCATGATTTTTACCATCACATAGTCATACACATCACAGCGGAAAATAAAAAGGTAGCTCTCTTGTGGTAGCTCCAACACAGGGACGGTCAACTGGTTGACCACAAGCCTAAAAGTCCTCTGGAAACTCCTTATACTCATTGACATCTGTTACCCATCCGAGATTTTTATCCAAATATTAAAAGTAGACAAGCATAAGTACTTCCTGTACTTAACAAGATAACATGGGGTTATGAAAGCTCAAAAAGGATGACTCTGGTTTACTATAGTTAGCACTTTTAGTAAGTCAAGATTTTATCATCAACTATTATCAAGTTATGCTTAAGCCCCAATTAAACCCACATGATCAGATATCAGAATCAATTGTATCATATTATCAATGTAGAACATCATAAATAAACAACAACAAATAACCAGTTATTCTATGAGTTTTCTGGGCCGCTCGTGACCATGAGCTCAGCTGTTATAATAGTTTGTAACACTCTACAGAGGTTGTGCACATTCACCGTAAGTCGTGATTCCCATATGCCTGGGTTAATTACTCCCATATCACTGCCAAGGTGAGCAGGCAGGGTACACTATGAAGCCACTTCATAGGTTTCGCTAACAAGTTAGGCCCGCTAGGTTTCCTCAGTAGGTAGATGTAGGAACCCCCCTTTCCTATGGCACATTTCCATCGCAGCTATACACATAGGAACAGAGGCAGTCCTATATCCAACGTGGCAAGCCCCTTTTGCGCTATAAAGGTAACCTCTAACAAGCTAGAAAAGGTCCTATTACTGAGCTAAAGTTAGAGCCATGTAACACTCACGGTTGCACTGTCAGTCCTAGCTTTTGCTGACAGATAAGTCCTTGTAGAGGGCCAAGAGCATCATGATCAAAATTCAATTGCTCCTTTGCCCTATAATTCAGTTGTTTAAAAGCAAATTTTACCTTTTCGTTCTATAGAACCATTATTCATTATCTAGATCATGTATAGTTACATTGAGCGCTAGCAAACTACCCATATGCATATAACCCGTAGGAGACAAGGAAACATGATACTCAATCACTAGGATGTCCTTACGGGTATCAAAATTAGACACATGCAAATGAGAAATTAATAAATGGTGAATAGGACATCAAGGTAGATCCCATGTCATACTTGCCTTGGGTAACAAACTCCTACTGGTCCTGCTGGTCG
>NW_027097332.1:0-40000 GCF_019320115.1 Miscanthus floridulus
GAATTTACACTACTAGAGAACAGACTTTAGAACGATGTCCCAATTTGGCATTAGCCTCGGCATTTTTTGCCCCCGGGACTAGAAGGCCTTTAGTCCCGGTTGGTGTCTCCAACCGAGACTAAAGGTCCCTGCCCAACGGCTAAACCGGGACTAAAAGTCCTCCAACCTTTAATCCCGGTTGGTAACACCAACCCGGACTAAAGGTCCCCGGATGGGTTAGTTCAAAAGGAAAGCATCACATCCATTGTTAGATGTGTTGTGTAGGTGGGGTGGTAAGCTACGCGCGAGGCAGTGCATGAGGTCTTGGGTTCGAATCTCACAGGGCGCAGCGGTGGGAGTCATTATTTTTTTTAAAGCTGGGAGGATCTTTAGTCCCGGTTGTGGCAAACCGGGACTAAAGAACAACACCTTTAGCCCCGGATTGCTAGTCCCGGTTGGGAAACCGGGAGTAGAGCTAGTTCCCAACCAAGACTAAAGCTCATTTCTGTAGTAGTGTTACCTAATTAACTTATGTCGGTTATTCACGAGCATGGAATAACACTCACGACATCTATATAAACTCAACACTCACATAACATTACATAACCATGTGGTATATTAAAACACTTTGTGTATATTATATACGACAAATTTCTTAATATTTCGATCTATCGTAGCACTTTAAACTAAATGAATGGTTGTGATAAGTTCTGCAAGCATATATATGCATGAATAGAGAATCCACATCTCCTAGGGCCTAGAAAATACAGAAAGATCCCTCTCTAAACAAACCCTAATATCTCTAGCGCATCCTTCCCCCTCACCCCACACACCACCAAACAAAATCATGTCTGTTATTTCTACCTTAGACCTTCTATAGGCCACACCAGAGATTTAACAACCCTAGCCTATAACAAGAATGAGCATGGTGTCTAGGGTTCAACCTTTGTAGTCTTAGATCTTTAGGAGATTTCAAAAGACTGAAGAACGTGATGTGTGCAAGTTACAAATGAACGTAAAAAAGATAATCAATCAAAGAGATATAGATAGGTTACTAGAAATAAACTACTAATAACATATATCCACTATTGGCACTTTCAACGCACGGTCCGAAATGAATTTACCTAATTAACATATGTTGGGTTTCACGAGCATGGAGTACCGCTCATGACAACTACATTAAAATAACACTCACATAACATATTGCGGTATATATATATATATATATTAATATATTTTGTGTACGTTATATATGACAAATTGCTTAATACTCCGCTTTATCATAGAGCTCTAAACTAAATGGATCGCTGTAATAAATTCTATATGCACATATGTGTGTATAGAAAATTAAATCCACGTCTCGAGGCCACGCAGATCGCCCCTGTCTAGTTTCTAGACAAACCGTACTTGCTTGTTCAAAAGTGTGGTGTCTGATTTTTTCGCTCCGCCAAATATTTCTTGGTTGTGATAAATCATATATGCACATGTATAGAAAATCCATGTCGTGCGACCGGCAGCACAGGTGGGCCCTTTTTCTAGTCTCTAGATAAACCCTAGTTTTGGTTGTTCGAAAAATGCGGTATCTGGTCGCCAGCCGTTTTATTTCTTCCCCAGCCTCAACGCTCGCGCTGGACCAACTCAGGAGGCGGCGGCCATGGGTTCCTGCTTCTCGTTGGAGGGAGGAGGCATTGAGAGGATAGCGCCCGCGCAGAGGTCGCAGATCCTGGACCCGGAGGATGAGCAGGTCGAGCCGACCGCCGTTCCGAGCGAGCCTGTCATCCCAGTCGTCCCAGGTTCTCGCTCTCCTGCTCCCGGAAATGCGGCTCCAATTCTTGCGTTTCTTCGGTTCGGCGGCTTGCTAGTTCGGTGATCCCTTAGCACGGACCACACAGAGCGCGGTTTCTTGGTTTTGGGGCCG
The DNA here is from genome assembly GCF_019320115.1 of Miscanthus floridulus. Classification (NCBI taxonomy): domain Eukaryota; kingdom Viridiplantae; phylum Streptophyta; class Magnoliopsida; order Poales; family Poaceae; genus Miscanthus; species Miscanthus floridulus. The sequence goes on from NW_027097332.1 coordinate 1,898, forward strand.
TCCATCGAATTTTTCACGAAGTTTGCGGGGGGCGTTTGCTAGGGTTTTAGCTCCTGCGTGATCGTCGTACGTCGCGCGCCGTGGTTACTGTGTGGATTCTTCGTTTTCATTTTTCCTTCCCTTCATTTTGGTTTGTTCCGCCTTAATTAGCACGGCCCCGATGATCGAGCGTACGCTTGAGGATGAGGTGAAGGAGTACGAGCGTACGCTTAAAGATCGAGCGTACCACCAACACCCGCGCGCGGCCCCGCCCGGCGTCCCGGAGCCCATCGCCACGCAGAAGAGTGCCTGTACGATCGATGTGCGCTATAGTTACTACTGGCTACTTCGATTGCCATTCCTTCATTTTTGTTTCATTCTTCGTTTCGTGCAGTCGGTCAAATTCGGTCGAATGGTTTTGGTGCTTAACTATTTGTTTGTTATGCTGCTAAATGGTGGTGCTGCCTAGTGTCTACTGAGATTTGTATCAAGAGCAAGGTGCTGTGCTGTTCCACGTGATGGCCTTTTGAGTCGTTTGCATTGTTTGGGGTCGTGATACTCTACTTCATTTCTTGCGGTCTCGAACAATAGATTTCGTGAAGAAACGCTGGTTCTGGTCCTTGTTGAAACCGAACACGATGCTGCAGCTGCGGTGCTGCCACAAGCAGATAGCTAGGTTCCTGCTGGCTTATAGATGATAATAAATTCCTCCTTTTTTTATTTGCGTTGCGTTCTTGATAGTTGACATGGTGAGGTTAACCTCACAAATTCTGCGTATCTTTTTCATAAAATGGTGCCATCAGTTTGTTTGGATAAATTACAATTCCTACTGTTTTGTCATGTTTTCGCTTTGTTTTAGGCTTTTAGCAAGGAACCACTTATATCTCGTTGTGTTCTTGGAATAATTTGCTTTTACCTTCTCATGTTGCTAACTAGCAAGGAGTCCTGCGATAATAGTGTGGGTAGCTAATTTTTTATTTTTATTATATAACATTTGGATTTTCTTAAAGTATTTTTTTTGTTTCATTGTTATATCTTTATTGGTCCAATTGCATTTATCAGCACAAATAACCATATATCTATCACCAGTAAATTCCTTGTTGTTCCTTTGCTTTTTAGTACCACCACAAAATCTAGTTATAACGTTGCTTCACTGCTGACTCTTTCGATGACTATTCTATATGTATTGGAGTCTTTGTTTATCTATTTATTTATTGTATTTTTTATGGATTTGTTCTTATCTTAATATAAAAAAACTTCTACTCTTGTTAGTTGGTCGAGCTTTTCTCCCATTTAATAATTTGGATAAAAGTTCTAGTTACATCCAATTGAACACTTATATACGTTCAGGTATTGCCTTTCTTTTTAAAAATGGTAATTAATACAAAAAATAATGTATCTTTTGTACCTTTGCATTTTACATGTCTAATTTCCCTTGGCTATTTAAAGAAACAAAATCTCTTAGCGTGGCCATGACTTATTTAGTTATTGTTCGTGTTGCATCAATAACCCAAACCGTGAAAACACAGTTTTGTCCTCGACGGCATCATCAAATAGCAATGCACTAGAAAAACTTCAAATGAATTTCTCATCGTCTGATGTATCCTTTTTCCACTCAACTTCTAGTGTCGACCCGATGCTGCTGGAGATGCTGTTGAAAAGTTTGATTTTTTTTGAATTTAGTCATCAGTTTGCTGCCCATACGTTAACTTGTGCCCCCCACTTAATATTAATTGCTCATTGTTCATTAATACAATTTTCTCTCTCAATTTGTGCCTGAGCTGATGTTGCCAGATTTTGTCCTTTGTTGTCGTACAATTGCCGTGCTGTTACTGGTTGGGTTGCAGTTTGTAGAAGTTTTGATTTCATCTACCTGTGTATTTACATCCAATAATTTTGGTAGCCCAATAATTAGACTTACAATTGTTTCTTACCAATTTTATCTAGTACATTTGACATGATTTCTTTTGTTTACTCTAGACCGCTAGGTCATCATAAATCCAACTGTACATGTTCTTTTTCTTTTTTCTGATTAAATATTTTTTAGGTCCTCTTAGCTTGTTTATTCTAGAACGTTAGATAATCATAAAATCAAAAGGTGCATATTCTTTTTTCCCTGATTAATTTTGTAATTTTTAGAACCTTTTGAAGAATGTGAGGGCTTTTTTCTGAACACTGATATAATTGATTAATATTAGCGTGGTCTCCCCTTATAGTTGGCAACATTTGCATTATTTGTGTGTCGATCTGATGCTTCGTCAATTTTTGTTTTGTTTGTACAGAGATGGCAGAATCAGTGGTCATGGTGGAGACCCCTCATAATGACTTCGTCACAGATCAACGTCCAGAGAGGCACGTTCGTCTCAGGAGTTTCACCTATGATGAGGTCTGTGCAGCGACACATGGCTTCGAAGTAGACCGTTTCCTGGGACAGGGTGGGTTCGGCCAAGTGTACAAGGGCTTTCTTGAAAGCACCAATCAGGTTGGTTCACATGCCTCTGCTCAATGATGGTTGCAGATATGTTTGTGTGCTAAAATCATAGAATTCTTTGTTGCTATTTCGTTGCTCAAAAAGACTAGATTGATCTTGATGAGTATAACTGAAGACTGAAATGGTGACTGGTGTGTGCAAGAAAAGATTGCTGTGTTTTTTTTTTTACAGCTGAATGTTGATCAATGTATTTGGTCAATCGATGATAGTTATTACTAGTGCGTTAGTCAAATGAACTGAAGTGATCTTAAGTATGATCAGAGTAGCACCTACAAGAAAGGATTTATGTACTTTTTTTCTTTATGTATCTGAATGCTGATGAATGGTATCGTTAATTTATCATGAAAAAAGGATGGGTAAGATATATTTGTTAGCTTTCATTTCTTGTATGATATTCTAATTCTAGAAAGGTGCCTGGACAGGAGGTGGCTATAAAGAGGCTTGATCTTCAGGGACAACAAGGGCATAGGGAATTCGTCACTGAAGTTCTGATCTTGAGCAATGTGCACCACCCAAATCTTGTAAAGCTCGTTGGATATTGCACTAGTCATGGTCAGAGGATTTTAGTTTATGAGTATATGCCTTTGGGTTCTCTGAACAGTCACATCCATGGTATGCTGCGAACCTAACATATATATATCGTTCTCTTTCGGCTATATATTAGAAGAATTTAGTGTAATCAGAGTTGGTCCTTGCTTTGTCCAGATCTCCCCCCTGGTCAGCAGCCTCTTGACTGGAGTACAAGAATTAAGATACTCCTTGGTGCTGCTAAAGGTCTTGAGCATTTGCATCACAATCTCACCCCTCCTGTCATCAATCGTGATGTGAAATGTGCAAACATTTTGCTCGGAGCGGGGTACCACCCGAAGCTGTCTGACTTCGGCTTGGCGAAGCTAGGTCCAACTGGTGACAATACCCATGTTTCAACAAGAGTTATGGGTACACCTGGTTATTGTGCGCCAGAGTACTTGATGACTGGTAAATTGACAGTAAAGACAGATATTTACAGCTTTGGTGTAGTTATGTTGGAGGTTCTAACCGGAAGAATGGCTAGAGACGAAAGACTCCCTGAATCAGAGCGAAACCTTGTCGCATGGGTAAGCTTTCTGTTTTTGTTTTTTTAAAATAAAATTCTTTACTTGCTTCTCCTCAATGATAGTATAATTGCCAATATGCTCTTGAGGAAAGTATGTCGTCCTATTTAATATCTCAGTCTCTTCATTTAAAAGGCTCATAAGCTGTGAGCTCATGCTCTTCCTCCTTCGATGCCCAAAAATGGTCTTTATTCATTTTGTTTCTTAACCATTTGATCATATCAAACTTGTTCTTTTCATTAAAAAAATATATCAAACCTGTTATGTGCTTCTTCTATCACCTTCATGTCATCGTTGTAGAGGCAAGAAACTTAAGTCTAGCTGAGTTGGTCGTGGGCATAGTTGTATGCCTTAACCAAGTTTTAGTCCTCGTAGGAGAATTTGGATGTGTATTTCTTCTAGATTAAAATAAAAAATAAAAACCAGGACGAGGATCAGGAGAGGGTCTTCTCTTCCACACCTGAATAAACTTGGGTCAAAGTTTTCTTTTCGCACCTTTTATTTTGCTTTTCTTTTCTTTCCCTTTCTTCTTCCTAAATATCGTGCATGGAAGCTGGAAGGGAATAAAACGAAGATTCGGGTGAAAATCTTGCCCCCCTCACTCCAATTTTAGTTTCTGTCAGTTTATGTTGGATTTACACTTGACTTGCACAAGACGGTGATTATTTTGGTGTGATTTCTAGATAGAATTGGTATGACTACAAATTCAGACATCGGTAAGGAATATTTCACCTGATTAAATTCTTACCACACCTTTAATCTAGGATTCTAGGTGCTGAACTATTCTAAAACATCCGAATATTTTTATAACATGCCAAAAAAAATTCTGGTATAAGAGGGAAGTTTTTTCGTCCGGGTACGATATAACAAAACTACTACTTAAAACAAAGGTTCAGGTTTTACATGCCATTCAACAGATGTATGCATTATCCTTATGCAATTACATGCCATGACCTTTCTTTTACTGTATGGTTTCAGGCTCTCAACTTTCTCCGCAGACGGGAACTGGACATTCTGGTAGATCCGGCACTGCGGGGTCAGTGCTCCCAGCCTTGTTTGGAGCATGCCTTTTTTGTTGTTTCACGCTGTATCAGTGAATCACCCAATATGAGACCAAGCATGCGAGATGTTGTCGCCTCTCTCACTGTGATGTCAGAAGTCAGAAACAGAAGGCGGTTGGACCGTGGCGGACGCAGCACACCAACAAGAACTAGCTCTGATCGGAACCCTGGACGCAGCACACCAACAAGAACTAGCTCTGATCGGAACCACCAGAGCGACGATCAGGGAGAAAGAAACTGAGGAATCCAGTGCATAGCAAAACAATGGTGTTCTTCTGTTGCTGCATTTTGTAGTGATGGTCAGTTACTGCCTGTCTTGGAGCAAGAAAGTTGCAATGCCTGTTCAAATGATACGGTTGAATTGCGGGGAAGTATATGGTCATGATGAAGATTTTTTTCCCCTTATAGTTTGTAGACAACCGTTGTAAACTGTTGTTGTGTTTGTTGTGGCTTAGTCTTATCAGACGCTTTGTTTGCATGTTGTATTGATGACGATGGCTTGTTTCCCTTACTTTTGCTGTTGATGCTGCTCCGAAAAGGGTTTGATTTACATTGTGTCCAAGGAAGTTATCCCTGATCTCAGGTGTCGAGTGTTTAATTAACTTAGTCACAAAGTTGTAGGATGATTGGGTCGTGGAACAGGGATCGAGGAACGCTCTTTGAGACAGTTTTTTTCACTGCACAGACTGGGATTGTTCCCGCATTCCTGAAACAGGTGGAGGAACGTGGCACTGTACCAAGTTCCCAGTGACACTGCCTCTGCCATGTCCAGTATGATTGTCCAACACTCCAACTGATCTTTCACTTCAGTCTATGTTGGGCAGTTCATCTACTTCACCAAAGTGGCAAGACATTCGTCGTGTTGTGTTGACAGAAACAAGGTGTTTACGGGCATGCCGCATGACGCTGCACAGGTTGAGAGGGAACACGGCATGCTTTTACCCAAAATCATTTTTCAATAACCTTGTGAGTATACCTGGAAGTGGATTAACATCCACGTCCAATCAATCCAGTCCAAAGGAAACCCAATTAAAATGAGAACGTATCCAATCCAAACCACAGTCATGCGTGCAATATCCAATCCAGTCCAGTCCACTACCCTGTAAATCCAGTCCAGTCCATTCGTCCAAATACAGACTTCCATGAGCGCTGCATCAGCGGGCAAGCTCACGCTGCTCGGTCCGGCCGAGGAGCTGCGACTCACCGTGCGCCGCTGATGGACGTGCTACCACCGATGGGAGGCCCGCCGCCCATCCATCTTCAGCGGCGCCGAGTGTCCGCCTCCTCCTCCGCCGCACTCCGATCCGGTCTCCCACGACCCCGCGGCGCGCCGCGAGCTCGTCGCCCCGCGCGCACGCAAGCTGCCTTGCCCCGCCAGACCCGCGCCGGAGAACGAGCCACCCCATTGCGGCGCGCCGCCTACCCACACGCGGCTGCAGAGCGCGGGGAGCGAGGCCGGCGGTCCGCGCGCGCCTGGCTGTTATGCCAGCGTATCCGTGTCCGTGAATGCGCCGCCGGGTAGTTGGGGAGGTTGGCCACGGCATTTGCCTTCTGGTACAGCAAGCTGATCTCCGAATCGGCGGTGATAGAAGGCCGGTGGCGTCGTTCAAGCAGCTAGGCGAGGCCGTCGTTGACGAGCGGCTAGGCGGGCTCTCGCCCCAAGCGTGCGTGTTGAAATCTAGCTGAACACTCCCCGGCTGCCTGGTGAAGACGCCAAAGTCAGGAAGAGGTCCAACGGATTTTGGGATATCCGGGTCTTTTTATCCAATCCAATCCGTTGAATTTGGGTATTGTGGTCTTGTATATCCACATCCAAATAACATTCATCCAGTAAAATCCATAGTATGTTAAGACCATTTATACTTTGGATTATCCCAATCCACTTCCAGGTTTACTTGTGAGGAACTGAAGATAATTAGCTTTCCAAAATGCCTCGTTACAGTGGAGTTTCCGCTGTTGGGTTCGCAATCAGATCCTTTTGACAATAATTTTCGTACACCAAACATGTCAACTGTCAAGTGTCAAGAATGTCAGAGCCACACGTATCAAAAGAACAAAAATACAGAGAGATCATCTCTTCAGTGGTTTTGACATTTCTGAAGAGAGATAAAGCATGCTCTTCTCCAGAACAACTCCATGATACTGTAACTAATCTAACACAAGTTTTTCTTCTTTTCATGTGTATAGGAAGTTGTGTTCTTCTCTTTCTCCTACCTGGAACACCTAACTATTGACAATCTTAATGAAATTAATAAAAGAAAATTTACACCGATGACTTGCAGCAGCCTTTCTGACCTACCAACAAAACTTTATCTGACAACTGAACTCAATATGATACAAGATACACTTCCTGCAAAACTTCATGGAAAATACCAGCTGAATCTTCACGAGAAAACATCACTGCTGATTTCAACACGTTCTTATGTGATCAGGCAATCCAAGCATTAATGAACAATCCAGATCTTGTTGGGAGCTATGACTTCATCCTGGACTCTAGATGAGTTTAGCCTCCAGATGTGTCAGTGGAATTCTGCCTTCCCTGCTAAAAGCAATTCAAATATAGTGAACCCACTGCACCTCAACTTTGTAAAATCTTTCTAGATCAATGAGACCATTCATTTTTTATATGCTGTCCATGCAAGCGTGGTATAAGATCAGCGTTCCTTTGAGTTACCTTTTTCAAATATTCTATAAAAAGAGACTCTTGGTTGAGCAGGGACACATCACTCATTATGTCCAAGCACATCAAATATTTTAGGAATAATAAAACAACATAGAAGTAAAAAAGCTAATAAGGAACAAGGGCTCTGATAATGACATGTAGGGCCTGGTACCAAAAGTCATGAACTCAGAGAGTTATTTTTGGTAAAATTTTGATTTTATTGGCATACCTTGCTCTTGTCAAGCCATCCAAGTCCCCTAGAAAGCAGGCCAATTCTCCGGTTAGGTGCATCTTGGTTTGGTTCTTGATTTATCTTCCCAAGAACATGGTCCGTGCGAGGTGAACTACAGAAGATTTCAAGTAAATGAAGTATTGTAGTATGAAGTTAGAGTTTAAGCTTCTTAAATTAACAGTAAAAATATCAATCAAATGTTAGCGGGACACATGAAAAATAAAATAATTGGAGAGGAAAAGAAACCAACTCAAGCAATAGTTAGCGGGACACATGAAAAGTAGTCATGCCGAGTGTGAAGTTATAGACTTCCAATAATAGCTCGTAAGTGATCTAGATGCTTGGAAAGTGGAAGTTAAATGTAGCCAAAACAAACATACCTTGAAGTGAAAGATTGGTTGGCTTTAACCTGCCCAGCCTGGTATTGCTTTGTAGCTTCCAGCATTGTTTCTGCCATTACAGCTCTTTTCTCCATTTGTGAAAGTGCTGCCATTGCTGCTTCATACTTCTCCTGCATATAGAAGGTACGAAAAAATAGGCATCAGCCTTCTTAGACATAAGAAACTGTGCATGCAACAAGGAAGTGGCACTTTCAAAAAACTGCTTGCAGAAGTTTTTCCAAGAGTTAACCTGGAGCAAGTGAGCAGCATGTTTTTGTTCAGCAGCATCTCGCTCAGCGGCTATGCGGGCATCTTCTGCCACTTTCTGTTCTTGCTCCATTCTTAACAAGATCTGTAGAGGTAGTTAATGTGTGGATATTTTTAGACAATCAGATGTATAATGGACTTTGGAGGACCAGGTAATATGATCCTAAGACCCAAAGATTATAGCCACAGAATATATGCAGTAAGACAACACCTGAAGCATTACTTGCTCTTGCTCTTGCTTGTCTGAAAAAGCTTTTCGCAGTTCATATACCTCTGCTTCCAGCTTCTCAACCTGTGAATGTTTTCCAGGTCAACGGTGCATGAAGAAAATAAATAGGCAAAGGGGTAATTCATTGACTAAAGTAGTATATAGATATTCTTGAAGTACTAGTTAGTTAAGAAAGAACTCAGAAGCGTATATAATAGTACTGGCCTATTGGGAGATTCAACTTTCTTGAAACCATATGCTGAGAGGTACCAGAAAAAGTGATTCCAGTTAGCATCATACCTTAGCACTCAACATACGTCTGTTGTCATGCTCGACCATCTCCATCAAAGCAGTTTCCAATTCCTCACCCCTTGAAAATATAAAGAAATATTAGCACAAATTAAGTCGCAATTCAACTTGCGAATAGTTTTAACTAGATGATGAGGACAATCACTGTCCAGATTCATGGAACAGCCTCCATTTCAATAGTAGTAATAGACTTAGCTGTTGCCAGTTGCACTGTAGTAGCATGCACTGTGACTCTGCGACAGCAGCAGCCCTTTAGGTTATAAAAAGAGGGGGTGCCTCCATATGTGAAGTGTTGGGGGACCGTATCCCCCGTGGGGTCCCCCTCTGTTCCCCCTCTGTTCGCATGTTTTTAACCTTTTTTTCTCGACAGGAGAACTGCGCTCCATTATGTTAAGAAGAAAAAAGGGGGAAAAGAGACCCCTTACAACACACACCACACCACTCCGACTTGTCAAAATTACATACGTGCCTGTGGAAACATAGAGGCGACCAAAGCTACACTATCTCTAGGCTACAAAACTACTAGGGGGGGGGGGGGAGGGGGGAGCCAAGAATGATAGCCCCCAGGACCGAAGGTATTTGTTCTCACAGAAACCCTGAAGGTTGCTCCCAAATTTCACCCGAGGAGGTTTCCAAAATGATGCCTTGGCGGAAGCGCAAAGTCATCTTCAGAGGAGCCCTGAAGGAGGCATCCTGGGTGCGCCGTCAGCAGGTCCCGGAAGGAGAACACGAAACCCTTGGGCAGTTCGAAATGGCAACACAATGGGAAAGAGGAGCGGATGCCCGAACCCCACTGCACTCGTGAAGGTGCAACATTCCGGAGAAACACACAAAATGGAGGAAGGTGCCACTTGTCTAAGTCAAATCCAAATCGGATTCCGGTGTAAGCATGTACTGAAAGGACCAAAAAGCCCCTAGTATGCAGGGAATATGCTTGGAATCTAGCCCTAGGGTAGGGGTGTTTTGGTCCGATGTAATTGTTGATATGTTAAATCTGCTCAACCAAGTACAATTGTTTATGTTACTGTATCTAGAGCTGAAATGCTGAATACTTATATTGAGCATAAGTTGCTAGACCCAAGTAGGCCCTGGTATTGACTCCAGGTGCATGTTCATTCCAATGCCTGTGCTCTGTTCTCTATGGCCACTAACCTTGGTCAGTAATGGACTAATGGGACAGACACTATTCTAGTATGATCATAGGTTACATGGCCGTACATTGCTGAGTTGGCTTCCCACTTAACTGCCCTAGTTCCCAAGCGAGCGATCAATCAAAGAACTGTTGCTCAGGGACTAGAAAATAGGCGTTGGGTGACAGACATCAAAGGTACTCTAACGGTCAGGGTCATGGAAGTTGGTCAACTTCCATGAGCGGAAGAAATAGTTCTGCACCCTGATGTGCAGGACCAGCATACATGGAAGTTGACCAGCTCAGGTACATACACATGGAAATCCGCCAACAAACCATTTTTTTGTGGGCACTATTCATTTTGCCCTTTGGAAAAGGATTTGGAAATCTTGGGTTCCATTGCGCTGCAAATTTTTCTTGTGTCTGGCTCTTCTGAACCATTGTTGTACGGCTGATAGACTTCCTATGTGAGGTCTCCCACACCACACCTCACTCCCCTCTTTGTGATTAGGAGGAAAAAAATATGCAGCACCTTCCCATTTCCTCTGGTGGTGTCACCCTCCAGTGTGTGGGTTTCCTTTCTTGGCTCCAATTCCTGACGTTGGCAGATTCTCAGGATGATGGAGTGGATCCCTCAAACAGGTTGACAAACAATTCAGGAAAGATTTGAACACTTAGATCATTCTTGCCACTTGGGAAATTTGGAAACATTGCAAGATTGCATCTTGAACTCGGTGTCCCCTAATGCAAACCTAGTTGTGAGGGTTGTCGGGGAGAGACATCAGGGAAAACACTACAATGTGGTGTGTGGCTGGTGCAAAGCATCTCTTTGAGCCAGTCTCGACTTTTTGTATAGTTTTTGTGGTGTTTTCTCTAGGTTGGGTCGTTGTCCTTTGTTTTACTGGCACGCTAATTATGTCCAGTGGGGTGATGTGGTGTGGGGTTTGTAATTGGTTCCTTTTCTTCTTTAATGAAACTCCTGTGTGTTCAAGAAAAAATATAACCCAAACCTGAGATCAGCTGATCTTTTCTCCTCAAGCAGCTTGCATAGTTCAATCTTTAGCCATGACACCTGTATGAATATTGCAGCATTGCACATGTAAAATTCACCACATATGCATAAGAAAGTAGTCTTCAAATACTTGGGTTGTAATTTTGTAAAGATATGTCAAGATATAATTCTAAGCTAGAAATATGAACATTATGAACAGAACCATTCAGTTTTACAAAATAAAAGATTGTGATATTGACATGGAACCATTAGGAATCAGCAGATTTTTAACCAGGAGTTTAAATAATACATTTGAACACAAAGAAAAAATATGATATTTTTCATATTGTTCACAGAAATGAAATAGCATATCCAAAAGATAAATACTATCACAGGAGTTGTTACCTGATCTTGAAGATCAACACCCTGATCCAAATCATTATCCAGTATAGAACTAGTACTAAGATAGGTCTCAAGATTTGCTGGCCCAATCTCTCCATTCACCTTTGAACCATCTAGCCCTTCCTTGGACTTAACTGGTGAGCACACGAATGAAGGATCATGTTTAAAGCTATAAAGTTTGGTTGCTAACCCCTTCTTATCTTTCCAGGAGTCACGGTTTTTCGATCTTTCCTCCATTGCAGTTAAAATTTCAGGCCTGTGCTTTTTCCTTAACTCTTTCAATCCCATTTCTCTAACTGATTGGAAGCCCATACAAGCTGTCAATACAAGCTGGCTGCTGTCAAAAGTAGATCCAGCAAGAGACTGCAGTAGTGTAATTGCATCTCCGGCATCTTTTGTGGTCACCAGTGCAGGCCCTGCAAATTAATGTATGAAGACAACACAACAATGCTGGTTGCACATCAAAATTGGTAAAAAAAACAAATAAAAGAAATTTTAACATTTTCCAGATGTTAATAAACAAGCTAAGAAGGGATAACTAATACCATATAAATCCAGCAAAGCAAGCGTCGTCCTGAACAACATTGTACGATTTCCTTCAAAAAGGATGACATCCCAAACGCGAAGTACTACAAGAGAGGTAAAGTCTTACTTAGATATCAATAGCACACATATGGTAAAAGAATATGTAACCTACAAAGACATAAGAAGATTTTCCATATGCTGATAGTGAGATTTAAATGTTAGTCAACCACCAGAAGGGGGTTAATCAATCTTACAGCAGTGAACTACCAGCAAAAATATTGTAATAGCACATATCATAATGAAAGAACAAGACACTGTATAAAACCTGACCACTTTCCCATGGAAGCATATTGATGAAAATTGAAAGAAACCATGGTCCAGTCACCCATCCCACTTGAACTCCCAAGAAATCCATATGTTTGGCTGAAGAAAATTGCAATTGATGTAAGTGCCAAGTAATAACCATAACAAGAACCTTCAATGGAAGAAACATTAAGTGTAGATACTTTGACATACCGTGCCTTCAAAATATTAAGCAATAGTGACACAAACATATGTGTGATTTTTTAACAAAGAATTAAACATCACAAAGACGAATATAATGATATAATTGGAAAACATACCCAATTTAGGGAACCTTTCTCGTACAACCTCCTCAAGGACGAGTTGGTCAACCTGTGTATTGAGCAGCAACATAGTTCAAATGTTCCATGGAAAAGAGTGGATGCATCAAGATCCACAAATTCAAAAGTACCTGAGATTCAATCATTTCTTCAGTGTAGTATCCATAAAAATAATCATCAATAACCCCTACTAAAGCCCTGAAATTCAAAAGCAAGTGAAAATGGAGAAGGCCATACAGTCTTGCACTAAAAAAAGGCCATTGAGTCTTTTTTTTTTCTTTCCATATACAAGGTGCATTTAATGAAGACATACCAAAATGCATTTTCTTCAGGCATGAAAAGCAAAAATAGCCCAGCAAAGAAGTTCATGGCCTGCAAGAGAAAACAAGTGAAGATAAATATACCTATAAACTTTGGTGATAGTGGTTATTTCAGAAATCGGTTTAAACTCTTCAAGTGTGAGGCATGTTGAAGGCAAGATAAATATAGCTATAAACTTCATAGTACATGTGGTGGTTTTTCTGACCTGATAAAGATGGCTACAATGAAATTCTTTATGTGGAGATAGACTTCACTGATTTTACATTATGTCAAATCCCTTCTGAAGTTACCATAGGTATATGGTGTAAGAAATATTTTGCTCAACAGAAGTCCAGAACTAATGATTAAAAATGTATCGCTTATCATAGGCTCATAGCTTATAATGGATCTCTCAACATTTAAGGCCATACATTACAATTTTGCTCAAATGCTCAACTGAACATGAGAACCATGACCTTTCATAGTTTGCATGCACCAATTAGGATTACAATCTATCTCATTCTATACAATTAAGCTAACAAGAGGCTAGATAAAAAAAAACAAAATTCCTTCAATTGGCATCAATTTACCTGGCAGTACCCAACTGATGGATTATGCCTTGCATATGCGGTTAATAACCGCCTCAAAGCATTCCTCCCATCCTCATTTAATGCAGGGTGTCCTGGAAATGTTCGTGGTAAATCCTGTAACGAAAACAGAAATCAAGTGTATAGAAACACTAGAGCTTGTCAACCATGGTATGCTTCCTCTAAATTCAAACTGTTGCAGAAAACAACCTTCTCTATCTGTCCTTTCCACTTCTCAGGCTGTGTAACTTTTCTCGGTGCACTTCTCTGTTCGTTGATCACTGGGTCCATGAGGTCCTTTTCACCCAATGTCGCAGTCCTGTCATCAAGCAATTTGTTGTAGTACCCAGTAATCCTCCGAGCACCGACACCCACAAATGCTTGCCATATCTGCAGGGAAGTCAACAATATGTGAGCATAAAGGCATCAAATCTCACACACTAAGCAGACAGCAGCGATTTGCAGAACTGGTTGCAGTTGCACCTCTCCTCTAAGAGCCATTGGCACGCCTCCACGAACCAAGCTCTCAAGCTCCTCCCTCCAAGGAAAATAAGACCCATCATTGCCTCCCTCCAAAGCAGTACCCGTAGAATCATCAGGTGTTTCCTGTCCAAGTTCAACCTTCTCTGCAACACAAGACTCATCAACCTCAGCTGGATCTCCGTCATGACTCACTTCTGCAGTCCTTCCTTCCTCTTCAATAGAAGCAAGCTGTGCTCCATCCTTTCCATGAGTATCATTTGCACCATTACCACCCTTCACTACCCGAGAGCTCATCATTTTGTCAATGATGCTAAGCGCTGCCCGTACCCGCCGCCGGGACTCAACTTTTATGGGCTTCAGTTCATCCAACAACCCCTTATCCAAGAAGAGCTCTACCAGCTTGTCCAAGTTGCCATTACTCTCTCCTTCCAATTCTTCTGAGCTTCCATTCAAATCTTTTAATTCTTCAACGTCCCCATTTGCTTCCATCAAGCCCTCTAAGGCTTTGATTGCTTCCATAGAGCTACAACTAGTCTCCTCTTTCACTTCATCCAAGTTGTCAGTTACATCTTTCAGATCTTCTGACTTACCATTTGCTTCTCGTGATTCACCACTGGTATCAGCTTCCTTCGGGTTTTCCAATTTATTGTTATCTTTTGCATTCTCAGCTCCCTCCTCTTGTTCATCATCAACACAATGTATTCCGATGTTGTTATTCTCTTGCGCCTGTCCTGCTCCTGCAGCACCATCCCTGGCAGCTGCATATGGTGAAACGCTGGGTGTGGCGGGCACATTGGCTGACTCAGCCAACCTGTCCAAGAAGTCCCTCCATCTGTGCGCCCTCTCCTCCTCCTCTTCCTAACAAACAACCCTCCAAAAGCAAATCAAAACTTTCCAATAAACAGACAATGAACATAACATTTCCAGTACGGCAAAGTAAATTACTACCTTGTAAATCTTGGCGTACTCGCGGAAACGCTGCACATGCTGTGGCCGCACCGCGAATCCATAAGCGTCCCTGCGCCAAACCTCAGGACCATCAACCACAGCTCCCGGAGGCAACCCCAACAACGGCATTAGCCCCCCCAGGCAATACGAAAACAAGGAGCCGAACAAGAGACGATAGGAGAGAAGAGGAGGCAGGCGAAATGGGCAAAGGAGACCCGCCTTTTTGTGGGATTTACCGTGGGGACTCGGCGTCCATGGGGATCAGCGCGCATTAAAGAAGAAGCGACAGGGCGACCTCGGCACCGCACGCCATGGATTGACCAAAGCCATAAACCCTAGCCCGCGCGGGCCCCGAGATCCACGCACATGGGAGGAGGAATTCTGGAGAGGAAGGGAATCAGGATTGCAACGGATCGCGGCAAGACCGGGTGGAGCCACGCGCGCTGGCGTTAACTGCACCGCACCCCCTGCTCCTGCCGCGGCGCCCGAGGGATGCCCGCCCAGGCGCGAGGCGATGAAGAGGAATTGAATTGAATTGGAGAAGAAGAAGAAGAAGAAGAAGCGGCAGCGCAGATTGGGGACGGCGAGGAGACCGAAAGAAGAAAGAAAGAAAAGTAATTTTGCGTCGATGCTAGAGCGCGGAGCACGTGGCGCGCGGCACGACGATGTCGCGCACGCCCGGGCGCGCTTCTGCCCTCCCTCCTGCATGGATTTCAATTGGAGAAGACACATGAGTACGGTATGGTACTTAACGAACCTCTTGTACTCGAACTCGAAGGCCGCGGCGCCCATGGCCGCCGCCGCCGCGGCGCGGCTCCCGGCACGCGCCGTGGTGGCCCGTCGGGGTGCAGCGACTCGTCGAACACCTCGTGCCGGCCGGCGCAGCGTGGCAGCCCGGAGTAGGTAGCAAGGAGGAAGACGGGGAGCTTTGAATGGGACTGGAAACTAATCGCCTGGGTTTGACCTGGATTTGGTGCGAGAATGGTCAAAATGGACAGATCGTGCTTACTATAGGAGTATACACAAATTGGGCATTAGAGATCGGGCAATTCAGCTAGTGTTTGGTTTCCCGCTCATAGTTGATGTTTGACACTAACTAAATGAGAGTATTAAATATAGATTAATTATAAAATTAATTGCATAATTTGAGATTAATTTACGAGACAAATCTATTAAACTAATTAGTCTATGATTTGACAATATGTTGCTACAGTACATATGCTAATGCTAAATTAATTAGTCTTAATAGATTCATCTCCTGAATTAATCACGCTCTCCGTAATTAATTTTATAATTAGTATCTGAACATCGACACGTCCTAAACTTTACTCGTGATAACATCCCAGCATGAGGCGGGCACACTGGTACCTTTAATCACGGCAGGGTGTCAGACCGTGCGTGCTGTTACTATTTCTGTCCCAACTCCCAAGCTTTTGGACCTACCTCGTCCGGTCGTCCGGTGGTTTGGTGAGGAAGAGGAACGGATATTTGTGTGGCCAGTGTGCAGGATCATAGGGCAGAAGCACCGGAACATTGATCAAAGGGGTTGTTTTGGCGAACTATACTAACAACTAGTCCTATTACTAATAACTAGTCTATAACTAGTAGACCAAAAATTAGTCTGCCTGATTGAATATCTAGGGACTAAAAAATAATCAAGTTGTTAGTTCTATGGATTCAGGGCTCAAATGTCCGTGTACAGTGTTTGTCTACGGCTATAGCTAGCTCTGCTGTGTTGAACTGTTGAAGAGCAGCCAAATACGTATCAAGATCAACAGCACAACAGTATCACACTACCGCCAATCTGTTGGTTAACCTGGGGTGTTTAGATCTAGTGACCAATGTTCAAAAAGGCGACGTTGGGCGGTCGCCTGGGCGCGCTTACACGTTGGGCGACGGGGTACTGCCTCGCCTAGGGGGTAGACGGGTACCTAGGCGGTTGCCCAACTGTTGCCGTCGAAAGGCGGCCAGATCTGCCAAGGCAGGGACGTGTCAGGGCGGCGCAGAGGTCGGGAAACGATGTGGGAGGAGCTAAGGTGAGGCAACGGCGGCCGGTACGGGAAGAGGTGGTGCCAGGCGATGGCGGCGGGCAGATCCGCCAAAGCAGGGACGAGTGCGGATGGCGCGGACGTCAGGCGACGATGGGGGAAGGAGGTAACGTTGGCGGGGGCGGCGACGACCGGTGGGGAAGGAGTCGACGTCGGGGCGTCGGGCGATGGCGGCGGCGTGGGCGAGCGACGAGCGAGCACGAGCAGAAGTTGGGAGGGAGAGAGACGGGAATAGAGGCCGGGACGGGAGGGGATAAGACTTGGACTAGACTTGGGAGACTTGGACCGTTATTGGGCCTTCTTTTCTTTCTCCACCACTGATCTGCTATTTTTTCTTTTTCTTTTAAGTATTTATGCATGTATTAGCTACCACCTAGAAAAACGCCTTAAAATGTCTAGGCTCGCCTAGGCCCGCCTAAGCGCTAGGTTATGGGTCACCGCCTAGAGAGCGCCTAGCGCCTTCTTGAACTTTGCCAATGACTAAAGTTTAAGAGGTGTCACACGGGGTGTCGCATGGAGCGTTCGGATATTAATAAAAAACAAATTATAGAATCCATCAGTAATCCGCGAGACGAATTTATTAAGCCTAATTAATCCGTCATCAGCACATGTTTACTGTAGCACCACATTATCAAATCATGGATTAATTAGGCTTAAAAAAATTCGTCTCGCAAAACAATGTCAATCTATGCATTTAGTTTCGTAAATAGTCTATATTTAATATTTTATATATGTGTTCAAACATCTTATGATACAGCGACCAAAGAGTTTAGGAGGTGGCCATACACTCCGTTGAACTGTGTCTTCAGCTTGTCATTGTCACGCTCACTTGCATCATCGGTTGGCCAATTTCAGATACACACACCCTGTACCGAAGATGTGAATTGTGGTGCACGCTTCAGAGGCTGGACCGAAGACTCCTGCAGTTCCAGAAGATCTGGTGGCCAGGGTGGGCCCCAAGGGGGTTGGTTTCGTTGGAGGAGTAGCACCGCTTTTGCCACACGGCGGCATGGCTCGTGGAGGCTCTCGTGCAGGCCCGCATGGTGGTCGTGGACGGATTTTGTTTGGCGGGCACTGCTGGGCCCCGGGGAGCTCGCGCTGTCGCTGTAGCAGGCCTGCCACTGCCAGCCTGATGGCGCGGCGGGCCGGCCGCCAGCATGAGGACCAATGAAGAGTGAACCAACCAAGCCAACCCACGCGCGCGCCTGTAGATTCTCTCTCCACGATTGAAAAAAAAGATTCTACATTACCTCTCTTTATTTTCGTGAAAGTCCGTTTTTCTCCCCAATCTTCAAAATCAGACAAAAACATCTTTCTCAACTTTTAAAACTGTTCATCTAACCTCCTCGGGTCCTGTTATAAACGGTTTTGAAGGTGTTTTGTCTTTTTCTTATTTATTTATTTCGGCTGAATTATTAAAAAATCATAATAAATCATTAAAAATAAAATAGAAAATCTAATTTTGTTAGACTCCACATGAGTAGATCTACACAGTGAATATATAATATGATATGCTTTAGTACAAAGTTTTTGCTGTGGCTTTAGATCTATGTTTTTCTGTAATTAAATGGAATAATTCATAGCTGCAGTTTTTATGATCCAATTATGGTAAAAATTTTTATGGTGGGCTAATTATTATATGCTTAAACTGTAGTAAAAATTTCATACTCATTGGATCATGTATAACTTAGTTATAGATTTTATTTAGGTTTATGCTTATTAAATATAAATAAATCTATAACTAAGCTATACATGATCGAATGTGTATGAAATTTTTACTATAATTCAATCATACAATAATTAGTCCAACATAAAAATTTCATCATAATTGAATCATAGAAACTGCAGCTATTAATTAGTAGAGCCACAGCAGAAACTTAGGACCGGAGGGAGTAAGCTTGAAGCCGTTGGTGCTGACTCGAGCTAGTAAAATTTTGTCAGGAAGGAATTGCCGAATTGGCAAGCCAAATCAGAAATCACGTCACAACCACGCAGACAGGTAGAGTAAACATCATGCAAACCGAGTCACGCCGTTCGCGAACACACGCAACTATGGAGTCGGTGGAGGTTAAAATAAGGGCTGTCGTGTCGTCATGTAACGAGCCACGTACCTCTCGCCGTCGACGTTCTGCCCATGTCACTCCGACTGCACGACGTGGCCCACAGGACACAACACAAGATACTTCCCCCGGACGCCAAGCTGCAGAAGCAGCAAGGGACGGGAGAGAGCCCAGATCCAGGTCCCCGGCGGCCCCACGAGGCAAACGACCACGAGCACCTGCACCAGCACCCAAATGCTCGCTGCTGAGTGGGATCCAGCCGTCGGCCAGCCCACCAGTGCTACGGGGCGTCGTAACTGCGGTGCGGCGTCCCATCAATCAATCGCCGTTCTTGCGCAACCCCCCGGATATGGCCCTCCTCCCTATCGCCCCCTCGTACACGACGAGACGAGGCCTCCCCGTCCCGCCCGCCCCTCTACGCGCCTGCCGCGTACGCCTCCTCTCCCCCCCCCCCCCCCCCCAACCCCAGCCCACCCACAATAGTAGGAGAGTAGGAGGAATCAATCCGCCCCATGCCCTCATCCGTCGCCACCCACGCATCCCTCCTCCTCAAAGCCGCAGCCGCCAAGCCCTTCTTCTCCCCCCGCGCGGCGGCCCGGATCCCCGCCCCCGCCCCGGCCCCTTCTCCTCACCCTCCTCCTCCGCCCGCCGGCCGCCGCCTGCCGACCACGGCGGCCGCTCTCGCCGCCGCAGCCCGCCGGTTCCGGTGGCCGTCGGCGGCGCGGGGGCTGTGCGCCGCGCCGCATTCCGGCGGCGAGGGGATGGGATCTGATGCGGGGGTCGGGGCCAGGAAGAGGCGGGTGCCGGCGGTGAACGGACTCGCCAAGGACGTGCCGGTGGTGAACGGGATGACCAAGGAGGAGCCCGCCACCGCGCCGCCTAGGCTGCTCACGCTGCCCACCGTGCTCACCATTGGCCGCGTCGCTGCCGTGCCTCTCCTGATCAGCAGTAAGTTAATCCTGTTTATTTTCTTTTACTCTTCTCTCCGTGCCACTGCTTCTGTTGGTCGGATCATGACGTCTTGAGGCGGGTGGATATGTTTCTTTCTTTTTGGCGCTTTTCGTTTGTATATGAAGTAGCAATGGTGGAAGCCTGCCGGTGGTGATAAGGTCTTCGACTAAGTAGGAGAAAAACTATAACAAGTAAAGCCTAAAAAGGCCACTTTCGTTGCAAGTTTGTTGCTGGAACAAATTCATCTAATTATTTATTCACTAAACAGAAACAGTGACAGATGCTGGAGGTGTTATAAGAATGTTTTAACCTCCCTAATTCACTGTCTTTAATCTTGAACTGCCAGTACATACGTGTAACTTGCACAAACAATTTATGTCTGCCTTAACTACATAGGAAAATAGTTTATGATCCAAGTTGCAAATAACTTTGGGGGTTCTGGACTGTGGCACACAACTAAAGGCTGTGTTTCTGAAATTACACAATGGCCCACTCCTTAATAACCCCAACCTGCAGTACCTGCCCAGCACCTTCCACAACCTGCACATCAAGCTGTATGAGGTGGTTGTGGAGGAAGAGATGCTGCCCAGATGCTCTAGTCTGGCCTTATACTGAGGTCTCTTGTGAGTTGTAACCTCAGTATGAGGTGGTCTTAGGATCAGAAAAATTGTGGCTATGTGCTACAGCACGTAAACGCCAGGGATCCTTTATGCAGCTTGAACAGCAAAATTTGTGGTTTCATTAATTTTATCAATAAAATTTATTGTGAAATGAGGCTGGTTGAAACATGTGTAGCCACTGCCAGTCTCCATAAATCCAAGTGCCAAAACAATTACCCTTTCGTTTATCCTAACAGCCCAAAGCTTTATTGAAATGACTTTGCACATGCATCTTTTTTTAGCTCTTGTTGATGTGCGGAGTTGGTGCAGCTATTAAATGGATTGACACGATACTTATCATCCATATATAGTAAAGAAACATTACTTCACGATAGTTTGCTTTTGTATTCCAACTGCCCAAAGCTTTATTGAAATGACTTTGCACATGCATCTTCTTTGATGCGCGGAGTCGGTGCATCGATTTGGTTGGACATGATCCTTAGCATCCATATAAGGTAAAGAAACATTACTTGTTTGCTTACCGGAGTGTGAATTGTTTGTTTTCCATAAAGGGTCCAACAACTTAATTTTCATGCAGTTGGACTTGATCACGAACCTCCTTGAGCAACTGTCTTTTCTTCTGCTTCTGTGTAGCAGGATTAAGCACCATGCACTATTGCTTCTAACACAATATACTTCTGTTGGTTTCTGTTGGGCGCTGCTATTTATATGCGTTTACAAGTTGTTTGGTTTGATGCTTATGTTCCACCTAATAGTGTTTATTTGACTGCAGATGTATCGTTTAATTGGTTTGTTTCTCTTATTTTTTTACCTTTTGTTATCATTTCTACCACCAACAGCTTTCTACATGGAGGGTCCATGGGCAGCTACGGCCACAACAGGCATCTTCCTTGCTGCTGCAGTTACTGATTGGCTAGATGGCTATATTGCTAGAAAGGTATGTTGAAAATATTATCTGAATTATATGCTAGACTGGGTTGCTGTTCCAGTGTTTTTTTTACTCATTTACGTTTCCTGATGATCTGGTTTATATACAGATGCAGCTAGGAACACCTTTTGGTGCATTTCTTGATCCTGTGGCTGACAAGGTTTCTTTCTGTCTCTGCTGCCCACCATTTTCTGGCATGTTTACGACTCAAGACTATCAGTTCTCAAAAGATGAGCTACTCACAGGATCCAATTAATTGCTCTAATTCTTTTCTGCAGCTTATGGTAGCCGCAACATTAGTTTTGTTATGCACCAAACCTTTGGAAACATCACTGCTAAATGATGGGCCATGGCTTCTAACAGTCCCTTCCATTGCTATCATTGGGAGAGAGGTAGTTACTCTGCCAATCTGCATTGCCACTTCCGAAGCATTTAGTGAAATCATTTGTTAATTGTAATTTTTGTCTTGGTGGGGAATCATAGATCTGGAAATTTCAGAATGCTGTTGTGACTTATGTTGATATATATGTTTATGAATAACTGTCTGCTTAGCTGACATTATCTCTATGTTTATCCCTCAACATTACAGTTACCATCCCGGTCATTAACTTGGTGCTTGTAGTATTGGGTGCATGCATTTATACATACAATCATACATGCTTATAACTTCACGGAAAAGTGTTTTGGAATCTCCACCACCTTTAGTGGAGCTGGTAAGCAAGATGGAGTCATTTCACCATGCGGTATTGTGGCTTGTCTGAAACAGTGTTCCCAGCTCTAGATTCTCTGTTGGAATCACTCCTCGACACCTAGACACCCAACGGGTAAAACACAACTAGATTCTTGTGGGAATATGACAAGAATTGCTTCTCCATTTACATTGGGAGCTAAAAAAAATGCTCCCCATTCAATCCCCACCAAAATCACTCTAGAATTACTTTCCACCTGCTCCCCACCAGAATAACTCCATCAAAGAATCAGGGTGGAGCTCTACCAAACAAGCCCTATGTTGCCATAAAAGTTAAGCTAGGGAGATCATGAGATTTGTCCGATAACCTTCCTATGAATGTGCTATCGTGAGTGGCTTTAGATCATCTCTAGCAATCCCCTATCCATTTTCCCTTAAAATCTTCTATAGTGGGAATCCCTTTTAACATACATGGGATACGAGGGATGGGTATTGCAGCAAATCCCTTTTAACACCATCTCTTTACCTCACATGACATCTGTACATGTAGGACCCACATGCCAGTGGGTCAATTTATTTTTTTCCTTTTTTTTTCCTTCCTCACCATTCTCCTTTTCCTCTCCCTCTCTTCTCTCTCATGGTCACCTGATCCCCTACCGAGAGACACCTGGCACCCGGCACCGCGACAGTGTGGCACCTGACAATGCGGCCTGCTCGCCCACACTACTCTCTCTTCTTTCATGGTGCCACATCGCATAACCTAGTGTGGTGGCACGTGCGGTCCCGGTGGCGTGGTGGTTCAGTGGCGCAGGGGCATGTCCGTGATGAATGTGAACAGCCGTTGAGCACCTGGTGGGTTGAGTGAGGGAAGGAAAGGGGATGGAGAGCTGATCCCCTTTGCTTGAGGGAGGAAGAGTTTTTCTTAGTTGAGAACAAAATTTGGGAAAGGGATTGTTGGACCCCCGCCACCCCCAGTTCCCTTTATCATCACTGGTTATGGGAGAAAGGGGTCACATTTTCTCAACCTGCTAGAGATGTTCTTTTTTCATAGACGTATGTGTCCATTTTCCTTTTAAATGAATAAAAGTTGATTCTGCTGCTTTGTGGTATGAGTTATTTGCTGCTGCTATGTATGTGGTGTGGGAGCGAGCTTGCTTGCTTGCCACGGGTAAAAAATCTGACATCACTTTTTTCTTGTCTGTTTTTATGTAGATTACAATGTCAGCCGTGAGAGAGTGGGCTGCATCTCAGAATAGCAAAGTTCTTGAGGTTCCTCTATCCTCTATTACTCTTCTGTTCCATTGTATCGATAGAAGTTCAACAACTAAAGAAATTTCAACTTGCCACAACAGGCTGTTGCAGTTAACAACTTAGGGAAGTGGAAGACAGCGACACAGATGACAGCATTGACTCTACTTCTCGCCAGCAGAGACCCAAGGTACATGAAATTTCATTTGTCCATGTTATTGTAGTTTTGCTATTGTTTCCTTTTTCCAATTGATACATGACATGGTTCGTGTTATGCACTCTATTTTGCAGTCTACCTGTGCAAGGTGCTCTAGTTGCCCCCGGTGTTGCTCTACTTTACGTTTCCGCTGGACTCGCCATATGGTCCCTAGTGGTGTACATGAGAAAGATATGGCGGATACTTCTAAAATAGTATTAGCATATATATAGTGTACTAGAAGAAACAGAAGCAAGGCGAGGTTCCATTCGTGATCGTACAATTTTTGGAAGGCTATTTAGTTGATTGGTGGCCTGGGCCCTAGCTGGTTGTGATCCTCATTCCTCAGTAACTTGTGCGTCATCTATTTTTGGTGGATTTGCAGCCAAACTTGCTGAAGCATGCCAGGATCCTATTAGATTCTTAGAAACAAGATATGATGTGACCCTGCGTGCGTAATGGGATATAAGTCTGCAAGTGCAATTCAGAAGATTGTAACCTTATACAAACACAAAACCCGGAGGTTTGTGCGTGTGGAGTTCTACCATTGTAATCTACACATAATATCATATGCCAGGAGCATACAATTATTCTTTTCAGGGGTGACAGTATCCCGTCTCTAATGTGTACTAGTAGCTCACTGGCTCATTTGAATCTGTTTTGTTGACTGGCAATTGATACAGTTATTTGACTGAAACCTTAACAGCCCGCAATCTAAATCTGGCGGTCAATCACTAGCTCTTTTGAATCTGTTTTGTTTACTGGCAATTGATACAATTATTTGACTGAAACCTTAACAGCCCGCAATCTAAATCTGGCGGTCAATCACTAGCTCTTTTGAATCTGTTTTGTTTACTGGTGACCGAACCTTAACAGCCCGCAATCTAAATAACTGTATTTAGATTAAAATGTGGGGACCACGGTGGTCAAAGACTGATTAAAATGTGACATTTTTTATTCATTAGAAAGTGAACTGTTTCTTATGGAAATCTTATAAAAAATCAGTTTCTTTAATTTATATGGAATTTATTTTATGAAAGGACTACCCTGCCTTTAATCGAGTAGCCGTTCAGGAAGAGCGAATGAAGCTCCCGTCGTGGCTCACCGCCGTGCCGCCGGACCCTCGGGCGTACGGCCACCTCATCCAGCTCTGCGCGGACTCCGGTCACCTCGCCGCCGGCCGCCAGCTCCACGCCCGCCTCGTCGTTCTCTCAGTTACGCCGTCCAACTTCCTCGCCTCCAAGCTCATCTCCCTCTACTCCCGCGCAGCCCGCCTTGACGACGCACGCAGGGTGTTCGACGCCATCCCGCAGCCCAGCGTCTTCGCCTGGAACGCCATCCTCATTGCACTCTCGCTCCACTCGCCCGATCCCTCCGCCGCGGTGCGCCTCTTCGCCACATCCGGCATCTCTCCCGACGAGATCACGCTCTCTGCGCTCCTCAAGTCGCTCGCCGAGTCCGGACCGAGGCTGTCTGCACTCGTCGCTGCGGAGCTCCACGCCGTCGCGGTCCAGCGCGGCTTTGGGGACGACCTGTTCGTGTCCAATGGTCTCATCACCGCGTACGCGAACGACGGAGATTCGCGGTCTGCTCGATTGATATTTGACGAAATGCCGCGGCGAGACGTGGTGTCCTGGAACTCGTTGATATCGGCTTACGCTCGTGCAGGGTGGTACCGGGAGTGCCTGCAGCTGTTTCAGGAGTTAGCGAGCGTTCATGATGCTGGTGGTGTTAGACCCAACAGCATCACGGTGGCTAGTGTATTGCATGCTTGTGCACAGCTCAAGGCTGTCGATTTTGGGGTAAGAGTGCACTGTCTTGCTGCCGAGAATGGGCTTGATTTGGACATCGCAGTGTGGAACTCAACAGTTGGGTTTTATGCCAAATGTGGAAGGTTGGAGTATGCAAGAGAGTTGTTTGAAGGGATGCCTAAGAAAGATGCGGTCAGTTACAGTGCCATGATTACTGGTTACATGAACCATGGGCATGTCGACAAGGGAATGGAGCTATTCCAGCGAGCAGATGCTCAAGGTATCAGCATTTGGAATGCAGTGATTGCTGGATTGGTTCAAAATGGTCGCCAGTCTGAAGTGCTTGGACTACTGAATAAGATGATTGGTTCTGGAATTCTACCCAATTCAGCCACACTTTCAATCATCATTCCTTCAGTTGATTTGTTCGCCACCCTACTGGGAGTGAAGCAAGCACATGGCTATGCGATCAGAAACAACCATGATCAGAGTATCAGTGTTGTGATTGCATTGATGGATGCTTACTCAAAGGCTGGATTTCTTGATGGATCTCGAAAGGTCTTTAAATTGACTAGTGATAGATGCAAAATTGTATGGACATCAATCATATCCGCTGTTGCGGCTCATGGAGAAACTGCAGAGGCACTGTGCCTGTTCAATGAGATGATCAATGCTGGCATCAGACCGGATACCATAGTCTTCACTGCTGTGCTTACAGCTTGTGCTTATACTGGCAAGGTAGCTGATGCTCGTAAAGTTTTTAACTCCATGCAGGTTGTGTTTGGTATCAATCCGGTGATGGAGCAATATGCTTGCATGGTTTCTGCATTCAGCCGTGCAGGGATGCTAAAGGATGCACTTGAGCTTGTCAACAGCATGCCATTTGAACCAAATGCAAAGGTCTGGGGTCCATTGCTTAATGGAGCAGCAGAATTCGGTGATGTTGAGCTTGGTAGATTTGTATTCGATCGACTATTTATAATTGAGCCTAAGAACACCGGTAATTACATTGTGATGGCTAATTTGTACTCAAATGCTGGCAAATGGGAAGAAGCTGAGATCATAAGGAGCATGATGTGGGGAGTTGGGCTCGAGAAGGTTCCTGGGTGTAGTTGGAATTGAGGGGTTTCAATGGTCTGCATGCTTTGTTGCTGCATATACATCAAGCAAGCGAGCCATAAAAACAATGTGGGTGTTGATGGATTGATTGATCTGAATTGTAGAAAATAGCTTGTCCTCAACCAGTGCTAGACGAAGACAAGTTATATTGATGGTGTTCAAAAGATCTAATAGTTGAGATGTGATTATCATGCTTGAGAGCACACCTGACTTGTAGAGCTATTTGGACCACATCATTTTACTCTCAACTGTGTGGCCGGTCGAATTGATTTCATTGATTAACTAATGTAGGCCCAATACGCATAAGAATTCAAACCAATGAGAGCAACATTCCATGACCTTCTTATCTTTACAAGGTGATAGATTCCAAAACAACAGGATATTCTGTGAATGTAAAAACTTTGGAAGCAGTAGCAATCTAATTTGGATTTTCAGGATCTGCAGGCATCAGCTGAATCCCAGTCCGGGATGGAGCACCAAATAAGCTACATGCAGAAGGCTATTCACTGCATCAACAGAAGTTGCTCTAGTGACAGATGCAATGAATGAAGTTTCTAATTTGCGACGTTATCCTGCTGTTTTCAATCTCTACAGTATGGGAACACCATAGCTTTTATGTAACGATGTAGAATACAATGCATATTTCTACAGTCTATCATGCTTTTCTGAGCATATTGTTCTCTCTATCAAATCAAATACACAGACTACTTTGCTTGTCCCTTAGACCCCACCCTATTCTGGCATTAGAATCAGAACTGCATGGAGCTAGCACAACAAGATCTGTCTTTTAGTGCCCTTTTGTGTGTGTGGATCAGAGTTCACATGCTTAGATCTTTCTACTTCACTACTTCCCAGCTCATGAACTCCAAAAAGGAAAAACACGCATGTAATTCTCTGATTTGCACCACAACTTGTTCTGGCCTCACTGCTAGATATCCATGACTCTTATTTTGTTGTTCCCAGGTTCACATGCTCATCACAGGCTGCGCAGATGTGGCAATATGATAATGTTTCTGTGGCGTCCGATGGATAAGTCTGGCTGGTCTGGTCTTCGTGGAGCTGCTGGCTGTTGCTGCCACAAGGACATCATCTTAGCATCTAGGACAACATCTTAGAGGACAGCATATTAGCATCTTAGACTAACATCTTGGCATATGCTTGGCTGGCTAGCAGCCTATAAATATGTATCCCCAACCTCTTAGGTTGGCATGACATTTGTGTGAGAAACAAAAAAAATTGCCCCAACTCCTAGTGTCATCCTCTCTCGATGAGAGTAAGAATTCTACTACTACCAAGAGTAAGAATTCAGTGACTAACAAGTGGTATCAGAGCCGTATTATCCTGTAGCCTGAGCATCTTCTACTCATCTTCTTTCCCATCCTCGCAACAGCCCTAGCTAAGAGCAGCAGCAGCTCCGGCCGCTCCTGCTCACTCCTCTCCCTCTGCGCAAATGAGCATCGGCTCATCTGAAGCAACCCTCTCCTCAGGCAGCAGCCCCCCGGTAGCGCGTCATGTCCGCAGGGCAGTCTCAGCGCTCGGTCGCCTCGAGCACGCGGCGTCGGCAGGAGGCCAAACTTGCCGCGGCAGAGGAATGCGAGCGAGCGGCGACAGAGACCGCTGCGGCGACGCCAAGGGTGTCGAGGCTGGCAGTGGCAGAGGTGACAGCAGCCAGAACGGAGGCGGAAGCAGCGGTGGCGGCGGATGCAGCGCGTGCGGCGGCAGCAGAGGTCGAGGCCCTACGCGGCAGCATCAGCAGCTCCATTTCTGCTGACGACAGCGCCGATGCGGACCTCGAGCTGCTGGGGAGGGAGGTAGGACGACCACGGGCAGCGCAGTGGGTAGCCGTGTGAAAGGTCCTAATATGGCTAGAGGGGGGTGAATAGCCTATTTAAAAATCTACAAATCAACTAGAGCAATTTGATTAGTGTGACAAATAGCGTAATGCAAACTTGCTCTAGCTCTACAAGGGTTACAAGCCACCTATCTAACAATTCTAGTTGCAATGATTACTTAGGCACACAAACTTGCTATATAACTACTCGCTAAGAGCTCTCAACCTTGCTACTCTAAAGAGCTCAACTAGATGAATGACAATAATAAAGCAAGCTCTCAATTCTAATTACACTAAAGAGCTTGTATCAACTAGTTTGTAAGAATGTAAATAGGTGAGTAGGGTGATTATACCGACATGTAGGGGATGAACCAATCACAAGATGAAGATTAAGCCAATCACCGGGAGAATGCAAAAGACAAGAGACAATCGATTTTCTCCCGAGGTTCACGTGCTTGCCAACACGCTACGTCCCCGTTGTGTCGACCAACACTTGGTGGTTCGGCGGCTAAGAGGTGTTTCACAAACCTCGTCCACACGATAGGACACCGCAAGAATCGACCCACAAGTGAGGTAACTCAATGACACGAGCAATTTACTAGAGTTACCTTTCGACGCTCCGCTGGAGAAGGTACAACTCCTCTCACAATCACCGGAGATGGCCACGAACAATCACCAACTCGTGCCAATCCTCCACCGCTGCTCCAACCGTCTAGGTGGTGACAACCACCAAGAGTAACAAGCGAAATCCGCAGCGCAACACGAATACCAAGTGCCTCTAGATGCAATCACTCAAGCAATGCATTTGGATTCTCTCCCAATCTCACAAAGATGATGAATCAATGATGGAGATGAGTAGGAGGACTTTGGCTAAGCTCACAAGGTTGCTATGTCAATGAAAATGTGCAAGTACGTGAGCTTGAGCCGGCCAGGGGGCTTAAATAGAAGCCCCCATGAAATAGAGCCGTTGTACCCCTTCACTGGGCACACTGCGGGCTGACCGAACGCTCCGGTCAGACTTGACCGGACGCTGGCCCTCAGCGTCCGGTCGCCCGATGGATGCCACGCGTCACTTGCTTCAAACGCTGTTCGACAGATTTCAATGGCTACGAAGCTGACCGGACGCTCTGGCAAAACTGACCGGACACTGAAGCCTCAGCGTCCGATCGTTTCCAGTAAGCTCCCCGAGGCGTATTTTTTCGACCAAACGCGTCCGATCCACCTTGACCGGACACAGACCAGCGTCCGGTGCAATACCCTAGGTACTGTGCAGACCCGTCAGTTTGACCGGACGTAGCCTATCAGCGTCCGGTCCTTGAGTGACCCAGCGTCCGGTCAATAGACCGACACGCGCACCCTCTGCTGCCACTGACCGGACGCACGGTCCAGCCGAGGCCAGCGTCCGGTCACTTACAGTGACCTCCAACTTTTCTGTCTAGAGCGCCGGTGGCATCGTCGGACTGTCCGCACTCTACGGGCGGACACTCCGCCGGTGGAGTTTCGTACCCTTGCACCTAAACTTCACCACCCTTGATCAAATTTGCCAACCACCAAGTGTATCACCTTGTGCACATGTGTTAGCATATTTTCACAAACATTTTCAAGGGTGTTAGCACTCCACTAGATCCTGAATGCATATGCAATGAGTTAGAGCATCTAGTGGCACTTTGATAACCGCATTCCGATACGTGTTTCACCCCTCTTAATAGTATGGCTATCAATCCTAAATGTGATCACACTCGCTAAGTGTCTTGATCACCAAAACAAAATGGCTCCTACATTTTATACCTTTGCCTTGAGCCTTTTATTTTTCTCTTTCTTCTTTTCCAAGTTTAAGCATTTGACCATCACCATGCCATCACCATTGTCATGATCTTCGCCATTGCTTCATCACTTAGAGTAGTGCTACCTATCTCATAATCATCTTGATAAACTAGGTTAGCACTTAGGGTTTCATCAATTAACCAAAACCAAACTAGAGCTTTCAATCTCCCCCTTTTTGGTAATTGATGATAACCCTTATACAAAGATATGAATTAAAGTTTATTTGAATCCATGTTGCTTGCCCAAGCATATTTACCATGTGTAAAGGATATGGACAAATTTCATGAACTCCAAATGGTAGCAATTGCTCCCCCTATATATGTGCTAAGAGTTTGGATTGTAGCTTGCACATATGCTTAGATAGGAAATATAGGAGACAATTTCTACCAAATGATGCTAAGGTGTAAGAGATGAACCTTTGAAGCGTGATACCAATCGGAGTGCACCAGTATACCATCCTTAGCACCATTAGTAACTAGACATATACAAGAACTAGAATACCCCGTGAGATCAACATTACATGCAAGGGTTTAGTTTTCATAGAATGAACATAAGTCTAGTTACTTAGCCTATGCATGCTAGTTTTTCATTTCAACATTCAAACCTACAACTAGCATACACCACACAAGCATGGATATTTGAAATTAAAACTTATGCCATGCAAGCAAACATATGTAATGCTCATTCAAGTGCACTATACAAGTTTATGAGCTTGCTCCCCCTATTTGTATGCTCAAAATTTTAATTGATCCCTTTCTTTTATCATATGTTATCTCTCCCCCTTTGTTTCACTATCTTTGTACACTATTTCTCTCC
Source organism: Miscanthus floridulus (assembly GCF_019320115.1). Taxonomy (NCBI): domain Eukaryota; kingdom Viridiplantae; phylum Streptophyta; class Magnoliopsida; order Poales; family Poaceae; genus Miscanthus; species Miscanthus floridulus. The sequence goes on from NW_027097332.1 coordinate 32,649, forward strand.
CTTTGTCATCAATGACCACAAAGGCTTAAAGTATAGATAAGGGTGACCTCAAATTATAGATATGTTGGGATGAAACCATGTGAAATGAGGATCATTTTTCCAATTTGTTCAATCTAGAGTACTTGCAAAAGTTATTTAACTCGGTTTGATCCAAGGACAAGCTTCTTCACACCTCCAAATAAGAGTTATCTTGTACCATGTTGAGTTAAACACTTATAGCTCATTTTCTAAGTCAAACACTAGGTTTACAAGCCCACAAACATGTCATATACTACCACTAGATCATTTCAAACATACAAGCAATAGTGGTACCATACAAGCATCAAGTTCATTTAATCTTCATGAATGAGCCTATTCAAATGTGAAATATGCCTAGATGCACTAATCATGTCCTTAGCAAGGATGTATGCCATGCCAATCAACTTTTACCTTGGATTGCTCGAAGGAGAGGCATGTCAAATAATAGGGGTGCATCAACACATATTGGAGAAGTCAAGTATGTTCAATTCATTCCTTAGCTTGCAAAACCTCTTCTCATCAAGTGGCTTGGTGAATATGTCGGCAAGTTGATCTTCGGTGCCCACACTCTCTATGCAAATGTCTCCTTTTTATTGGTGATCTCTTATGAAATGATGGCGGACATCAATATGCTTTGTTCTTGAGTGTTGAACCGGGTTGTTGGTGAGCTTTACGGCACTTTCATTGTCACATAGCAGTGGCACTTGCTTGAACTTGATTCCAAAGTCACTCAAAGTAGCCTTCATCTAAAGTAATTGAGCACAACAACTATCGGCTGAAATATACTCTGCTTCGGCGGTTGAAAGTGCTATACTATTTTGCTTCTTTGATGATCAAGATACAAGTGATCTTCCCAATAGTTGACATGTGCTCGATGTGCTCTTTCTCTCAACTTTGCATCCCGCATAATCGGAATCCGAATATCCAATCAACTCAAATCTTGCTCCTTTGGGATACCATAATCCAACATGTTGTGTATGCTTCAAATACCTCAATATTCTCTTTGTTGCCTTTAAATAACTTTCTCTTGGTGAGGCTTGAAATCTAGCACACATGCATACACTAAACATCACATCCGGTCTTGATGCGGTCACATAGAGTAGACTTTTAATCATAGATCGATACATCTTTTGATCCACCATGTTGCCACTAGTATCACTATCCAAGCTTCCACTTGTCCCCATTGGTGTACTAATAGCTTTATTATCATCCATTCCAAACTTCTTGAGTATGTCCTTGATATACTTGCCTTAACTTACAAATGTGCTATTCTTCATTTGTTTGATTTGAAGACCAAGGAAGTAACTAAGTTCTCCAATCATAGACATCTCAAACTCACTTGCCATTATCTTGCCAAACACCTCACAAAATTCTTAATTTGTTGATCCAAAGATGATATCATCAACATAGATTTGTATTACAAACAAGTCATCTCCAAGTTTCTTGGTGAAGAGAGTGGTGTCAACCTTTTCTATCTTGAATCCCTTAGAGAGTAGGAAATCCCTCAATCTCTCATACCATGCTCTAGGTGCTTGTTTTAATCCATACAAAGCTTTTCTTAACTTGTAGATATGGTTGGGTTTCTTCTCATCTTCAAAACCAGGAGGTTGCTCAACATACACAAGCTCATTGATGTACCCATTTAGAAATGCACTTTTCACATCCATTTGGTACAACTTGATGTTGTGGGCACATGCATAAGCTAGCAAGATCCTAATTGCTTACAATCTTGCAACCGTGGCATATGTTTCTCCAAAGTCAAGACCTTCAACTTGAGTGTAACCTTGAGCCACTAATCTTGCTTTGTTTCTTATTACTATCCCATCTTGATCTTGCTTGTTCTGAAAGACTCACTTAGTTCCAATCACATTATGACCCTTAGGCCTCTCAACTAACTCCCATACTTGGTTTCTTGTGAAGTTGTTTAGCTCTTCATGCATAGCATTGACCCAATCAACATCATTCAAAGCTTCATCTATCTTCTTAGGCTCAATGGATGATACAAATGAGAAGTGCTCACAAAATGATGTCAATCTTGATCTAGTTTGTACTCCCCTTGAAATATCACCAATAATAGTGTCCAATGAATGATCTCTTGCAATATTGGTTGGTTAAAGCACTTGCACTTGATTGCTTGCATTAGATTGATCACTTGGTTGAGATGATGAATTAGCCATTTGTTGATCTTGCACATTGCCATTACTAGTGCTTGCTTGGATTTGATCATGAGAACCACTAGATTGCATATTTGAGTTAGAGAGCACTTGATTCTTGTCATCTTCAACATCAATCACCTCTCTAGGCCTTAACTCACCAATGTCCATGTTCTTCATTGCATTGACTAATTGAGTGCCTTTTACATCATCTAGGTTCTTATCTTCCTCTTGGGAACCATTTGTTTTATCAAATTCCACATCATGAACCTCCTCAAGAGTACCACTAGCCAAATTCCAAACTCTATAAGCCTTGCTAGTAGTGGAGTAACCAAGCAAGAAACCTTCATCACATTTCTTTTCAAACTTGCTTAATCTAGTGCCTTTCTTCAATATATAGCATTTACAACCAAAAACCCGGAAGTATGCTATGTTGGGCTTTCTTCCATTCAATAGCTCATAAGGTGTCTTTTTCATCATAGGGTGACAATAGAGTCGGTTGCTATAGTAGCAAGCCGTGTTGATTGCTTCGGCCCAAAATGAATGACTCACATTGTACTCACTCAACATTAATCTTGCCATATCAATCAAGGTTCTATTCTTTCTTTCAACTAGCCCATTTGATTGAGGAGTATACTTGGCCGAGAATTGATGTCTAATTCCAAATTCATCACATAACTCATCAACTCTAGTGTTCTTGAATTCACTACCATTGTCACTTCTAACTTTCTTGATTGTTGTTTCAAACTCATTATGAATGCCTTTGACAAATGATTTGAATGTTGCAAACACATCACTCTTGTCAACAAGAAAGAATACCCATGTGTATCTAGTGAAATCATCCACAATTACAAATCCATATTTATTTTCACCAATGCTAGTGTATGTGGTTGGTCCAAACAAGTCCATGTGTATCAACTCAAATGCCTTAGATGTGCTCATCATGCTCTTCTTAGGATGTGTATTACCAACTTGTTTTCCAGCTTGACATGCACTACATAACTTATCCTTCTCAAATGTGACATCTTTCAAGCTTCTAACTAAGTCATGCTTAATCAATTTGTTCAATTGTTTCATTCTAACATGACCAAGCCTTCTATGCCATAACCAACCCATGCTAGACTTAGTGATCAAACATGTTGACAATTGAGCTTCTCTAGCATTGAAATCAACTAAGTATAGATTCCCATATCTAAATCCTTTGAATATCAAGTTAGAGCCATCTACACTTATGATCTCTACATCATCCACACTAAATATGCATTTGAAACCAAAATCACACAATTGAGCTACCGATAATAGGTTGAAATTCAAGCTCTCTACTAGTAGCACATTGGAAATGCTCAAATCATGGGATATTGCAATCTTACCAAGCCCTTTGACCTTGCCTTTGCCATTGTCACCAAATATGATACTATCAATCCCATTGCTCTTGCTTTCATTGATTGAATTGAATATTCTTGGATCACTGGTCATATGTTGTGTGCACCCACTATCAAGCACCCAATGCCTTCCTCTGGCTTTATAATTTACCTATAAAAGGAGATCAATTCTTTTTAGGTACCCAAACTTGCTTGGGTCCTTATAGGTTAGTCACCAAGGTCTTTGGTACCCAAATGGCCTTCTTCTTTGGGCCCACAATTGATGTACCAATGAACTTAGCCTTCACACCATTAGCACCCTTATAAAGCATGTAACAAGAATCAAATTTGATTGAGGATACATTAGGTAGCTTATTCTTGTTAGTCTTGTAATTTTGCTCTATATGCCCAACTTGCTTGTATTTATTGCAAAACCGACCATTGCCCTTCATAAAGCTAACTTTGGGAGTGACAAAGGTTGCCTTGCCTTTCTTAGGGGTATAGCCTAATCCCTCTTTGTTGAGAGAAAACCTTTGGCTACCCAAGCACTTTAGCAAGCGGGCATCTCCACCATAGGCATTGCCTAAGGCATGAGTGAGTTCATTCACCTTCTTCTTGAGGTTCTCATTTTCCACCATTAGTGATGTATCATTCATAGGTGGAGTAGTAATGATTGTGCTACAAGAAGTGTTAGTAGGAGCAACAATAATGGGTTCATGAAAAGATTCATCAATAAGATCACATGTTAGTCCCACATCACATGTTATGATCACTTGCTCCTTCTTGGCTTCCTCCACTTTGACTTGCTCAATAAGAGAGGAGTGAGCCTTTTCAAGCTTAGAGTGAGCTTTACCAAGCTTCTCATGGGCTTCCATTAGCCTCTCATGAGTGGCATTGAGCTCATCAAGGGATTGCTCAAGAAATTTGACTTTCTTGTTCAATTCCTTGCACTCCTTTCTCTTCATCTCAAAGCAAGTATGCACTTGCTCACACATGTCCATGAGCTCCTCCTTGGAGTACTCCTCATCATCATCATCATCACTCCTACAAGCATCACTTTCACATTCTTCATCATCACTCACATCATATTTTACCTTGGTAGGTTTTGCCATGAGGCACGTCGATGGAGTGTCGAAGATGGAGGGCTTGTTGTTGATGGCAATGCTTGCTAGTGCTCTCTTGATAGATTTCTTGTCATCATCACTAGAGCTATCACTATCCAAAGAGCCATCACTATCCCATGTGACCACATAGCCTCCACCCTTCTTCTTCTTTTGGAAGGTCATTCTCTTCTCCTTCTCCTTCTTTTCTTTCTTATCCTCCTTGTGCTTCTTCTTCTCATCCTCATCATTATCACTATTGTATGGACAATTTGCTACTACATGATTGGGGCTTTTGCAATTATAGCATCTTCTCACATACTCTTTCTTCTTGGTGTGATCTCTTCTCTTTCTTGCACCATAGCCCTTCTTCTTCATGAACTTGCCCATCTTGCGCACAAAGAGAGCCATAGCTTCATCATCAATATCACTAAGATCATCATCACTTGATTCTTTCTTGGACTTGCCCTTGTTCTTTGATGATGACGAGCTAGCCTTGAATGCTATGCTTTTCTTCTTCGTGTCTTCTTCTTCCTTCTTGTCATCCTTGTCATCCCCCTCCCTTTCCATACGGTATGTCTCTTGTGTCATGACATCACCTAGTACTTGGTTGGGGGTAATATCCTTCAATCCTCCTCTTATGATTAGCAATCTTAATATCTCAAATCTTGGAGGTAGGCATATCAAGAACCGATGAGAGACGTCATCATCCTTGATCTTCTCTCCCAAAGCCTTCAAGTCATTGACAATTACTTGCAATCGATGGAACATCTCTAGAATGCTCTCATCTTCCTTCATCTTGAAGCTTGTTAATTTGTCCTTGAGGATATACAACTTGGCACTCTTCACTGCCGGTGTGCCCTCATATGTTTCCTCCAATCTCTTCCACACCTCATTTGCTCTTTCACAATCCTTGATTTGCTCAAACACCTTAGAATCATTGGCATTGTATATAGTGTTGAGAGCTATTGTATTGCATTGCTTGTTGATCTTATCTTGGTTGGTGGGATCATCGGGATCAATGATAGCATAGTCATTCTTGATCACTTCCCATACTTGATCATTGATTGAACCAAGATACATCCTCATCTTTCTCTTCCAATAATCATAGCATGTGCCATCAAAGAATGGTGGTTTGCCCCCCACATGGTTGAACACAACTTGAGCCATAATTTGACACCAAGGTTGTTAAGCCTTCAATCAAACGGTGACCACGGCTCTGCTACCACTTGAAAGGTCCTAATATGGCTAGAGGGAGGTGAATAGCCTATTTAAAAATCTACAAATCAACTAGAGCAATTTGATTAGTGTGACAAATAGCGTAATGCAAACTTGCTCTAGCTCTACAAGGGTTGCAAGCCACCTATCCAATAATTCTAGTTGCAATGATTACTTAGGCACACAAACTTGCTATATAACTACTCACTAAGAGCTCTCAACCTTGCTACTCTAAAGAGCTCAACTAGATGAATGACAATAATAAAGCAAGCTCTCAATTCTAATTACACTAAAGAGCTTGTATCAACTAGTTTATAAGAATGTAAATAGGTGAGTAGGGTGATTGTACCAACATGTAGGGGATGAACCAATCACAAGATGAAGATTAAGCCAATCATCGGGAGAATGCAAAAGACAAGAGACAATCAATTTTCTCCCGAGGTTCACGTGCTTGCCAACACGCTACATCTCTGTTGTGTCGACCAACACTTGGTGGTTCGGCGGCTAAGAGATATTTCACAAACCTCGTCCACACGATAGGACACCGCAAGAATCGACCCACAAGTGAGGTAACTCAATGACACGAGCAATTTACTAGAGTTACCTTTCGGTGCTCCGCCGAGGAAGGTACAACTCCCCTCACAATCACCGGAGATGGCCACGAACAATCACCAACTCGTGCCAATCCTCCATCGCTGCTCCAACCATCTAGGTGGTGGCAACCACCAAGAGTAACAAGCGAAATCCATAGCACAACATGAATACCAAGTGCCTCTAGATGCAACCACTCAAGCAATGCACTTGGATTCTCTCCCAATCTCACAAAGATGATGAATCAATGATGGAGATGAGTGGGAGGACTTTGGCTAAGCTCACAAGGTTGCTATGTCAATGAAAATGTGCAAGTACATGAGCTTGAGCCGGCCAGGGGGCTTAAATAGAAGCCCCCATGAAATAGAGCCGTTGTACCCCTTCACTGGGCACACTGCGGGCTAACCGAACGCTTTGGTCAGACTTGACTGGACACTGGCCCTTAGCGTCCGGTCGCCCGATGGACGCCATGCGTCACTTGCTTCAAACGCTGTTCGATAGATTTCAACGGCTACGAAGCTGACCGGACGCTCCGGCAAAACTGACCGGACGCTGAAGCCTCAGCGTCCGATCGTTTCCAGTAAGCTCCCCGAGGCGTATTTTTCGACCGGACGTGTCCGATCCACCTTGACCGGACACAGACCAGCGTCCGGTGCAATACCCTAGGTACTGTGCAGACCCGTCAGTTTGACCGGACGTAGCCTATCAGCGTCCGGTCCCTGAGTGACCCAGCGTTCGGTCAATAGACCGACACGCGCACCCTCTGCTACCACTGACCGGACGCATCAGTCCAGCTGAGGCCAGTGTCCGGTCACTTACAGTGACCTCCAACTTTTCTATCTAGGGCACCGGTGGCCTCATCGGACTGTCCGCACTCTACGGGCGGACACTCCGCCGGTGGAGTTTCTTAC
>NW_027097333.1:0-40000 GCF_019320115.1 Miscanthus floridulus
AAAGTTCTTTTGCATAAAAGCTCTTTAACAAAATTCTTTATATAGAAAACTTCATAAAATCATATACAAAGCTGACACGATCCGTGTTGAGATCATGAAACTTCATATCCAACGCCGTCACAAGACTTATTCGAGTTCCAGTTATTAATCTACGATGATGAACAGTGAGTTGAGTCTCCATAACCGAGGAGCAACGACGATTCGAACTGATTAAAAACCTAGCTGGGAATTCCAGACCACACGACATATGTAGATCCCTGACCTCCATATACCAACCTACCCTCGGATCCTCTAAAACAAGAATGGGTCCGCGCCACCCGAGAATACAGTACTCCACCAATCGAGCCCATTGCCACATGGGTACATGCTATTCCCGCCATCTCTCCACTCCCGGTGCGCGAGTAGCCATTCTCATAATAGAATAGCCGAGTAAAGGCTTACCGGAGTATGTGGTTAGTACTACAAATTCTCACCTCATGCAATTCAACAACGGACGTGCCTTAATCAACACAGGCGGAAAGAACCCGCTCACAAGACCTCCATGTCTTGTGGCTCACACGCACTGAGTTCGCCCGGTCTAGATTTATTACTCCACATTCCCACATCACATGATAACATAAGTTAACCAAAATTCTGTTTAAAGTTTGCAGGTGACAGGTAATCACCCGACTTTCATCGTTCTAAGCATAGCTAAGCAAAACTAGGCATATACGAATTTAAAACTGGTAATATGGTAAATATGGAATAACAAGGTTGGTAATGCACCAATTTGTTTTTCACTTGACTCCTAATCACTTAATGCAGTAAAGAGAAGCAAAAGCGAAATCAATTTGAAAAATACAAGGTAGGGTTGTATGCATCCGGGGCTTGCCTTCGTTGACGGAAAAGTTCGGTTCCTGCGACGTTTCACAAGTATTCGATCCGACCTCAACAGACGGATTAACCTCCTCAACAACTTGATTAACTACCACGTGTTCACCTTCACTCACTACACGTAATAACAATACCATGTTTAACATGATGCGGAATACGAAACATGATGCTCGATGATGGATGCAAAAATTAACAATTTGAATACAACTTTCCTTCGCGGTACAGTCGCAAGTAAAACAAACTAAATCCTTTTCATAACACATACATCAATTGTCAAGGATCATTATCAACAAATGACCCAAGATCATCACTCAATCTAAAATTTCAAACAAAACCTAAATCATTAAAGGTTACTATTTGCTTTTATGAATTAATTATTTAATTCAAAATTATGAAATAAATCAACTTATTCTAATTGAGCTCAAAATTTTAGTATATGTTTATTACATGATAAGTAAGTGGCAAAACAAATTTCATAATTTTTGGACAATTAAATAAGCCTAGAAAAATCATGGAAATACATTTATTAATAAATTGAGCAATTTTTATCACATTTCAAAATTACTGAAAAACATTCTTTCATATTTTTCTTAAATACTATACATCACAGAGAAGTCACACAAAAATTTTCATAATTTTTGGAGCTCTAAATAAATCTACACAAAAATAACAAATTACATCACTATTCATTCAAATCTAAAAATAGAAAAATTCCATTTGAACGTTGAGTCACTGACAACCCGACCCCACCTATCATCCCTAACCTCGCGCGCTGACCACGGCAACGACGGCGCTGACCGGCGATATCTCACCGATGGCGAGACCAACGATGACGGCCAAAGCACCAAAACACTCCCCTCGACTAGGCGCATCATTCTAGGGCACAAGCTGGACTAGCTACGAACTGAACCGAGCACTACGCCGGCCATGGCGGCCACGACGGCGTGGCTACACTACGCTGGCGACGTGAGACCTGTAAAGCTTAAACAGATGGCCTAGGAAGCATCAGCAGCTCACTCCAAACGCGACTGAGTAGAGCACAAGGCCGGAGGAGCAACGGAGAGGAGGGTCGACGTTCCGAGCAAGCACGGCGAAGCAGATTGTTGTCGGTGGTGATGTTCTGGGAGCTGTGGTGGTCAAAATGAGAAATCAATGGGTCATGGAGTACCACAGCATCGTGGCAAAGCCAAAACAAGACTCAGCAGGGGCAGGGGCTCACCGTAACACGCTGGCCACGGCGAGGCACGCTCGACAGAGATGCTGCCGGCCGTGGGGAAGAAAGACGACGCGTGGCGAAATTTGGCGAAGTCAGACGACTATGACTGGTTAGATGGGTGCACAAGGAAGAGGCGAAGCTGTTGAGCACTTTGCTGTGATGACACAGGCGCTGGTTCGACGGCGAGGGCTCAATGGAGCTGCGGCAATGGCACCGGGAAAACAAAGGAAGGGAAACGGCGAAGAACGGCGACGGCTTAGGCCTTAAGGAGTGGCCAGAAGCGCAAGGAAGCCACGCAGGAGCCTTTCCCATGCCAGCGCGAAGCCAAGGACGTCCATGCGTGTGTCTGGAAGCGAACCGAAGGTCGCCGGCGGTGTAGCTACGGCGGTGAACACTATTCACAGTATTTACAAGTTTGCCATTCGCCAAAATTCACAAATTACTCTCAAATTTTCACAACAACTCAAAAATCTCCAAAAACAAAAGTTGTTCAAAATCAAAAGTTCTACAACTTTGCTTTTATAACCAACTCCTAATTCGGTCTAGATTTTGAAATAAACTTTTGAATTCAAATAGGGAAATTTAACGAATTACGCCTTTTCGAATTACTCCAAATTTTTCTAAACAACTTGAAAAACTCCAAAAACAAACTTTGTATAACTTGTCAAGCTCTACACTTTTGCTTTTGGGCTCAACCCCAAAATATGCTTAGATTTTGAAATGGATTTTCAGGGTAGGGTTTAAATACTGAAAATCAAGGTTTTCTGGAAAAATTCAAATCCAAACCAAATTTTTACTTGATTCAAACAATTAAATTCAACACTCACAACATAAATGTAAAATTGTTTTAGTGAATGCATACCAAAGTTTGCAATTTGACCAAATGCCTTGCAATGCATATGATGACACGTCATGTTTTTAATATTTAAACACCCGGAGTGTTACAATCCTTCCCCCTAAAAGAAATCTCGCCCCGAGATTCAAAGCCATAGAGTAAGTAATGGAAAAGAAAATATGTCAGTCCAAAAACATCCAAAACTTGTCCATAAAACAGCTGAGGTTCCTTTACAAAACACAATTTATAGCAACCGAGCTCAACTAACATTACTCTATTCTATATTGACGCTAGAAACTCTAGAAACTTTTCTAACAAGTAATCTTCTGATTCCCAAGTAGCTTCCTCTTCTGAATGTTGATTCCATTGTATTTTATAGAACTTGATTGTCCGTCTTCGAGTAACACGATCTTTCTGATCTAACACTCGGATAGGATATTCGGAATAAGTTAAATCCAGTTCTAGTTCCACTCCTTCAACTTCAACATTCTGTTCAGGCACTCGGAGACACTTCTTCAATTGAGAAACATGGAACACATCATGCACAGCTACGAGATGTTCAGGTAATTTCAAGCGATATGCCACTTTTCCATACCTCTCCAAAATTTGATATGGTCCAATATATCGGGGTGCCAACTTTCCTTTAACACCAAAACGGGTAACTCTCTTCATTGGTGATACTTTCATATATACAAAATCTCCTTTGTTAAATACCAATGGTCTCCGTCTTCTATCCGCATAACTCTTTTAGCGGGACTGAGCTATCTTCAAATTACTCTGTATTTGCCTAACCTTGTCTTCTATTTCTTTCATAAGGTCAACTCCAAAGAATCTTCTTTCTCCAGACTCAGACCAACTCAATGATGTTCTACATCTACGACCATAGAGTGCTTCAAATGGAGCCATTCTAATGCTTTCCTGATAACTATTGTTGTATGAGAACTCGACCAAAGGTAAGCATTCATCCCACTTATTGGAATAGTTAAGGACACAACACCTTAACATATCTTCAAGTACTTGATTGACTCTTTCAGTCTGTCCATCAGTCTATGGATGATAAGCTATACTATACAGAAGTTTGGTACCCAATGAAGAATGCAATTGTTTCCAAAAGTTAGAGACAAACTGTGTACCCCTATCTGACACAATAGTCTTGGGTACTCTATGGAGACTCATGATTCTTGCTAAATACATCTTGGCATATTAGATCGTAGGATATATTGTCTTGACAGGAAGAAAATGTGCTGACTTAGTGAGTCGATCTACAATAACCCATACTGAGTCAAATCCCTTTGATGTCTTGGGTAGACCAACAATAAAGTCCATACTTATGTCCTCCCACTTCTAAGATGGAATAGGTAATGGTTGTAATTCACCAGCAGACCTCAAATGTATAGCTTTCACCTTTTGACAAGTATCACATTTTGCTATATATCTAGCAATCTCTATTTTTATTTTAGTCCACCAGAATCTTTGCTTTAAGTCATGGTACATCTTGTTGCTTCCTAGATGGATAGATAACCTAGTAGCATGTGCCTCTTCTAGAATTGACTGCCGCAACTTAGGAACTTTTGGTACCACCAGGCGATCCTTGAACCATAACACATCTTCATCATCTATGCTAAAGCATTCCGCTTTTCCACTCTTGACTCTTTCCTTGATATGGGTTATACCCTTGTTTTCCTTCTGAGCAGCAATAACTTGATCTCAAATAGTGCCTTCAACAATTATGTTGGCCAAACTTCCTTGTTGAACTACTTTTACATTCAACTTGTCCATTTCTTGACATAAATTCAAACCCATTGTTCTCACTGTCAGACAATTGCAATAACTTTTGCGACTGAGGGCCTCTGCAACCACATTTGCTTTACCCGGGTGATAATGTACATCCAAATCATAATCCTTAATCAGTTCTAACCATCTTCTTTGTCGTATGTTCAACTCTGACTGGATAAAGATATACTTTAAGCTCTTGTGGTTTGTATACATATGGCACGTATTACCAAGCAGGTAATGCCGCCAAATCTTCAGAGCATGAACCACAACTGCTAACTCCAGATCATGAGTCAGATAGTGTTCTTCGTGTTGCTTAAGTTGCCTGGATGCATAAGCAATGACTCGGCCTTCTTGCATCAACACACATCCAATACCAATACCTGAAGCATCACAATAAACATCAAACGGCTTTTCGATATCAGGTTGGGCTAGCACTGGTGTAGTAGTCAACAGTCTTTTTAAAGTCTAGAAAGCCTTTTCACATTCAGATGACCAGACAAACTTAACTTGGTTCTTCAACAATTCAGTTATAGACTTTGATATTTTAGAGAAATCTAGAATAAACCGACGGTAATACCCTGCCAAACCCAGAAAACTCCGAACTTGATGAACTATGGTTGGCGGTTTCCAATCAAGCACATCCTTCACTTTGCTGGGATCAACTACAACTCCTTCGGCTGACAAGACATGTCCAAGAAATTGCACTTCCTTTAGCCAAAAATCACACTTGCTGAACTTGGCATATAGTTGATGTTCTCTCAAGCGGGTTAGAACAATTCTAAGATATTCCGCATGTTCTTTCTTATTCTTGGAATATACTAAAATTTCATCAATAAACACCACTACAAACTTGTCTAGCTCAGGCATGAATACTGAGTTCATCAGATACATGAAATGAGCTAGAGCATTTGTCAAACCAAAAGACATTACCAAGTATTCATATAATCCATATCTTGTGGTAAATGCCGTTTTTGGAATATCTTCAGGCTTTATCTTGATTTGGTGATATCCTGACCTCAAATCTATCTTGGAGAAAACTTTAGCTCTGGCCAATTGATCAAAAAGCAAATCTATCCAAGGTAATGGATACTTATTCTTGATGGTCACTTCATTCAACGGACGATAGTCGACACATAACCTCAGGGTCTCATCTTTCTTTTTCACAAAAATTGCCGGACATCCCCAAGGTGATGAACTAGGTTCGATAAACCCCTTCTCAATCAATTCTTGTAACTGAGTCTTCAACTCGGCCAATTCCTTAGGTGGCATCCTATAAGCTCTCCGAGAAATCAGAGATGTTCTAGGTTGTAACTCTATGTTAAACTGTACATTCCTATCAGGTGGTAGACCGGGTAAATCTTTAGGAAACATGTCCGGAAATTCACACACTACCAGAATATCTCTAATCTCTTTGATAGCAACTGCATAAACCTTGCCCACTGATCTTCTTAGGGTTGGAAGTTGGATGAGAAGTTGAGAATTACTATCAGGCAAACTTACCCTTAATGTCCTATTCAAAGCATCTATAACAGCCTTATACTGATACATCCAATTCATTCCCAAGATTATATCTATATCCTGATCCTTAAGGATAATCATGGTAGTGGGAAAAATATGCCCACCCAGGTTTACGGGTACCTGGTATACCATTTCCTTAGTACACAGACGTCCCCCGGGCGACTGTATAAAGAAACTTTCCTTTGTTGCCCCAATTGAAATTTCATACTTCACAACAAATGTTCTATTGATGAATGAATGCGATGCACCAGAATCAAAAAGTATAACTGCAGGGTGATTGGCAACAGGAAACATACCCATCATCACTGGCTCCCCTTCTGGAATTTCTCCAGCTTGAATATAGAACACCCGTCCTGTCTTCCTCTCATCTTTGCCCTTCTGAGCATTCAAATTGGGGTTCTTGTTTGGTGCCTGACACTGTTGTTGATTGGCAGGGGCCTTCTGATAATTTTGATTAGCCTGCCTAGGATATGGACATTCCTTGGAGAAATGACCAGTCCTTCCACAATTGTAACACGGATAGTTGTGATCTTGGGACGTTGGAGCATTGCCACCAGGAGCATTGGTTGACTATGAATTCGGATAGGTTATAGCAGGAAGGACATTTGACTATTGCCTGACTTGAGACTGTGGTCGATGGTAAGGAGGACAATTATGATGTACTGGATGATAAATCACCCTTTGCCTCTTTTGATTTCCCCCAAAAGATCCAGACGGCATACTCTTTTTCTTTTTGAGCTCCTTATGCTGTCGATACTTTGACTGTGAAGCAATTGCAATATTTACGGCCTCATGATAAGTGACATTGGTGCAAGTTGTCATCATTGTTTGCAGCTTGGTATTCAAACCTCTCATAAACCACCTCTTCTTCTTTGCATCAGTATTGACATGTTCTGATGCATATTGTGACAAGTGATTAAATCTTCCCACATACTACATCATGGTTTGATCTCCTTGCTTCAAAGCAAGGAATTCATCTAGCTTTATTGCCATCACTCCTTCAGGGATATAATGGGCTCTAAAGGCAGTACAGAACTCAGCCCAAGTTATTGGAATGCCAGCAAGTTGCATAGCCACTAAGTTCGCCCACCAAGCACTTGCTGCACCTCGAAGTTGCTGGGCGACAAACACAGGTTTCTGATACTCCGTGGATGGAATAAGGTCAAATTTCTGCTCCATGGTTCGGAGCCAGTCATCAGCCTCCAATGGTTCATCTGCCTTGGTGAATACCGGTGGTCTTGTGTCTATAAAATCAACATATGTAGCCTCCTATCTATTATGGTGGCGACCACGGTTTCCATGCATCTGATTCTGATTACTCTGAGCTATCTCATGAAGCAAACGAGAATTTTTGGCTGTCACATTGACAAGTGTGGTTATAGCATCAGCCAAATTTGTTGAAACTAGTGGTGGATCTGGAATACCATCCTCATCTTGTGAAGTTCTAGGAATATACGAACCCCGCATACGACGCATCTGCTCATAACAAACCAAACTTTATTCACAAGCCTTTATTGAATTGCACAAAAGCTTACTCCAAACACATTACATAGGGTTTACTAATATAAACACCAGAACCTGTAAGTACCAAAACAAAGCTACATAGCTTAACTATAACTAACTATTATACAACTCTACTCCTTTCTGTGATTACTTCAAACTTTAGGCTCGGTATCCATTCTGGAATTATTACCGCCTTCATCATCACTTTCATTGATCATTACTAATTCTTCAGGGTCTTCTTCTTCTTCCTCTTCCAATTCATTATCATCGGCAAGGATGACACTAGGGTCCATGGCATCAGCTTGGGGCTCATGATTTGGATTTAGTAGATTGCTAAGCCTATGAACTTCCTCATGCAGATAAGTATTATGTTCTTCTAAATCTTCTACATAGAATTCTAGCTCATGAGTTCTAGCTCTAGCTATATTTTCCCTGTGCCAAGCTTCATTTCTTCCCTCCACCATATGAACTAACATGCTTTCACAGTTCCTGTGTGTGGTGGTGAGACGTCTCAATTGATCCTGTAATTCTCCTACCTGTATAGCATCCAAAGCCCTATCTCTAGTAGCTTGTGCTAACTCTGCAAAAATCCTCTGTATCTCTGCCTGGGGATCAGGCCTAGAACTACTACTGCTAGCACCGTCATTTCTAGGGGCAAGTTGGTGACGAGGAACTCCTTTGGGTCCAGTGGACTTACGGGGTGTCATCTTGGCACGAGCCATACTATAGGAAGCCAATTTAATCCAAGTAAGACCATTTGATCAAAGTCTACAGAGTAGCTAAGATGGATTACATTACTCAAACCAGACTCACTACTCAACTCTAGACTAAGAGGTGAAGGAAGTAATGAGTGAATTAATAATGATGCATGAATCGTTCTTACGAACAAAAACATCAAAGTTTATAATGCACATAAACAACATTTATTTTTATATAGGGCATAGTAAGATTACTACTCCACCACACAAAACCTTTTTAAGCAAATATGGAATGGTGAGAAAGAAATAAGATAAGTCAGAAGCAATTTGGACCAAATTATCAAGTTAAATTTAGTCATCCCAAACCATTTTGAAGTTTTTATAAAACAATACAATAAAAACCTTGTAACGATCGCTCTGATACCATTCTGTGGCAGAACCTCCTAAATTATAGGACCCACATGCACTTGTCACTGTCCAACGACCTTTGACAACTATGCATATGTTCTTGGTAACTTAAGAAGTCTGTCGGGTGTCCTCGGGGAACCCCGAATCATCCACGATTTCCGAGCAGGATCACATTACAAAGTCATTGCAGTATTACAACATTTATTCAAATATCAATACCAGAGTAAAAACAGCAGAAGTCTTACAATAACTTAGTTTACAAACCAGTTATTTCAAACCTTACAAACTAAGTTCGATAATTATTACAAACCATAGTAGTAGTGGAGTGGCATTATAATATAATACAAAATACACAATGAAACTGCCCTGCCCAAGGGCCACACATTTACTTCTCATCGTCATCATAAGGAACAACTGTCATGCAGCATGATCCAAAACAGATCTGCTCATGAGGCTCACCTGCAACAAGGGTCAACGAACCCTGAGTACAAAAGTACTCAACAAGACTTAACCAAAATATTAACTGATAAACTTAGGGATGTCGGCTCAGGGATTCAAGGTATGGCTTTAACAACAATCAAAGTTCTTTTGCATAAAAGCTCTTTAACAAAATTCTTTATATAGAAAACTTCATAAAATCATATACAAAGCTGACACGATCCATGTTGAGATCATGAAACTTCATATCCAACGCCGTCACAAGCCTTATTCCAGTTCTAGTTATTAATCTACGATGATGAACAGTGAGTTGAGTCTCCATAACCGAGGAGCAACGATGATTCGAATCGATTAAAAACCCAGCAGGGAATTCCAGACCACACGACATATGCAGATCCCTGACCTCCATATACCAACCTACCCTTGGATCCTCTAAAACAAGAACGGGTCCATGCCACCCGAGAATACAGTACTCCACCAATCCAGCCCATTACCACGTGGGTACATGCTATTCTCGCCATCTCTCCACTCCTAGTGTGCGAGTAGTCATTCTCATAATAGAATAGCCGAGTAAAGGCTTACTGGAGTATGTGGTTAGTACTACAAATTCTCACCTCATGCAATTCAACAACGGACATGCCTTAATCGACACAGGCGGAAAGAACCCGCTCACAAGACCTCCATGTCTTGTGGCTCACACGCACCGAGTCCGCCCGGTCTAGATTTATTACTCCACATTCCCATATCACATGATTACATAAGTTAACCAAAATTCCATTTAAAGTTCGCAGGTGACAGGTAATCACCCGACTTTCATCGTTCTAAGCATAGCTAACCAAAACTAAGCATATACGAATTTAAAACTGGTAATATGGTAAATATGGAATAACAAGGTTGGTAATGCACCAATTTGTTTTTCACTTGACTCCTAATCACTTAATGCAGTAAAGGGAAGCAAAAGCAAAATCAATTTGAAAAATACAAGGTAGGGTTGTATGCATCCGGGGCTTGCCTTCGTTGACGGAAAAGTCCTTCGCGGTACAGTCGCAAGTAAAACAAACTAAATCCTTTTCGTAACACATACATCAATTGTCAAGGATCATTATCAACAAATGACCCAAGATCATTACTCAATCCAAAATTTCAAACAAAACCTAAATCATTAAAGGTTACTATTTGATTTTATGAATTAATTATTTAATTCAAAATTATGAAATAAATCAACTTATTCTAATTGAGCTCAAAATTTTAGTATATGTTTATTACATGATAAGTAAGTGGCAAAACAAATTTCATAATTTTTGGACAATTAAATAAGCCTAGAAAAATCTTGGAAATACATTTATTAATAAATTGAGCAATTTTTATTACATTCAAAAAGTATTGAAAAACATTATTTCATATTTTTCTTAAATACTATACATCACAGAGAAGTCACACAAAATTTTCATAATTTTTGGAGCTCTAAATAAATCTACACAAAAATAACAAACTACATCACTATTCATTCAAATCTGAAAATAGAAAAATTCCATTTGAACGTTGAGTCACTGACAACCCGACCCCACCTGTCATCCCTAACCTCACGCGCTGACAACGGCAACGACGGCGCTGACCGGCGATATCTCACCGACGGCGAGACCAACGACGACGGCCAAAGCACCAAAACACTCCCCTCGACTAGGCGCATCATTCTAGGGCACAAGCTGGACTAGCTACGAACTGGACCGAGCACTACGCTGGCCATGGCGGCCACGATGGCGTGGCTACGCTATGCTAGCGATGTGAGACCTGTAAAGCTTAAACAGGTGGCCCAGGAAGCATCAGCAGCTCACCCCAAACGCGACTGAGTAGAGCACAAGGCCAGAGGAGCAACGGAGAGGTGGGTCGACGTTCCGAGCAAGCACGGCGGAGCAGATCATTGTTGGTGGCGATGTTCCGGGAGCTATGGTGGTCAAAATGAGAAATCAATGGGTCATGGAATACCACAGCATCATGGCGAAGACGAAACAAGACTCAGCAGGGGCAGGGGCTCATCGTAACATGCTGGCCATGGCGAGGCACGCTCGACGGAGATGCTGCCGACCGTGGGGAAGAAACACGACGCGCGGCGAAATTTGGCAAAGTCAGACGACTACGACCGGTTGGATGGGTGCGCAAGGAAGAGGCGAAGCTATTGAGCACTTTGTTGTGATGACACAGGCGCTGGTTCGACGGCGAGGGCTCAACGGAGCTATGGCAATGGCGCCGGGAAAACAAAGGAAGGGAAACGTCGAAGAACGGCGACGGCTTAGGCCTTAAGGAGCGGCCAGAAGCGCAAGGAAGCCATGCAGGAGCCTTTCCCACACCAGCACGTAGCCGAGGACGTCCACGCGTGCGTCTGGAAGCGAACCGAAGGTCACCGGCGGTGTAGCTATGGCGGTGAACACTATTCATAGTATTTACAAGTTTGCCATTCGCCAAAATTCACAAATTACTCTCAAATTTTCACAACAACTCAAAAATCTCCAAAAACAAAAGTTGTTCAAAATCAAAAGTTCTACAACTTTGCTTTTATAACCAACTCCTAATTCAGTCTAGATTTTGAAATGAACTTTTGAATTCGAATAGGGAAATTTAACGAATTACGCCTTTTCGAATTACTCCAAATTTTTCTAAACAACTTGAAAAACTCCAAAAACAAACTTTGTATAACTTGTCAATCTCTACACTTTTGCTTTTGGGCCCAACCCCAAAATATGCTTAGATTTTGAAATGGATTTTCAGGGTAGGGTTTAAATATTGAAAATTAGGGTTTTCTGGAAAAAAAATCAAATCCAAACCAAATTTTTACTTGATTCAAACAATTCAATTCAACACTCATAAAACAAATGTAAAATTGTTTTAGTGAATGCATATCAAAGTTTGCAATTTGACCAAATGCCTTGCAATGCATATCATGACATGTCATGTTTTTAATATTTAAACACCCAGGGTGTTACAAGCACTCTCCCCATAGTCCAGATAACACCAGTTTCCACCACGCATTAATGTAGTATAAGCGTAGTAGAAGTGTAAGAAATGATATATAGCAGTAAGCGTGTGTCTAGCCTAATAGCAGGGTATGCAGGGGTAAGGTTGCGTCAAGATAAAGGCCATCAAGTAAGCATACTACCATGCAAGTCCTATCATTGTATGATTATAATAGTAAGTAAAGCAATAGCAGTTCTACATTAGCCATGTGTAATAGGTGCTACGAGATTGGGTGGGATGTGGCACCTTTAGTGTAGTCATCTCTGTTCTCCTCACGGTACTCATGATCCTCGTCCGTCTGGTTCTCTTCCGAGTCTGCAACGATCGCATTATAGTCGCGTTAGCGACGTTTATAGAATAGCACAAAGAAGCAATGAAAATTCAAATGATCCAAATGCACTCAAACATGGGTTCATTACGTAAATCTCGATTTTAGATGAATTTTGGTACTGGTTTCGTATTTTTCTGAGGTCGTATGAATTAGTTATGAATTTCCGAAGTTTTAATCATCTCTGAAAATGTAAAAAGGCTGAATTAATCCTGGGCTGACACGTTTCACGCTGTGACTGGTCCACGTGGCATGCTGACGTCAGCATGACGTCATCGGCTTAGCTCTGAGTTGACAAGTGGGGTCCTGCTGACGTCAAGATGACGTCAGCATGACGTCATCAACGTCATCAGTTCCGACAGGTTGGGCTAGGGTCTCTTGGGTCACTGACTTGTGGGTCCGGTCAAAGTCAACAGCAAGTCAATGGTCAACGGGTCATGGTCACTGACAGGTGGGGCCAGAGTTGCTGACATCAGCAGTTGACGTCACCGTGATGTCAGTATGACGTCACCTCTGCTGTGTTGTTACTAACAGGTAGGACTCGCGTGACGTTGTCATGATGTCAGCATGATGTCACTTATTAACATGTGGGTCTAGAGTCTCTGTGTCGCTGACATGTTGGGCCAGGTCAACCGTCAACGTTGACCGGTCAATAGTCAACTAGGTTGGGTCTCGACTGGACTTTGGTGGGCCTGGACGGGGCTGGATTTGGGCCGGGTCGGCCCAGACATGTGGCATGCTGTGGCGCTTCCATGTTGTAGCCAAGGGCCCCCACTGGGCTTCGTCTACCATTCGGCCCACACCGCGTGGCTCACGGTGGACTCATGTTCACGGTCCATGGATCGTTGGCTGGTCTTCGGTGGACCGAGTCCACCCTTCTTCCCTCTGGCCTGGCCCATGTGCACTGGGTGCAGGCGCGTGCGGCTGGCGAGGGGAGTCCTCTACTTCCATCCCTGGTGCGCTCCTGTCGGTGGTGTGCTCACTGGTGAGCTCCTACGGTGGCGCTGGCGTCCAATTAAGGTGGGGAAAAGCTTCACCAGGCCTCGGTGAACACGGTGGTGGGGTCTAGATGGTGGCTAGGGCTTCCCAGGGCATTGGCCATAGTGGTCAGTGGCTTGGTCATGGCGGTGCTTGCCGGCGGGGCAGCTAGGGGCTGTTCTAGGGGTCCTGGTGCCCCGTTCCCTTTCATACGGCTAGCGGGCGATAGGGTAAGGTGTTGACGATGACCTTTGGGCATGGTGGAGTCCGCGTGCGGTGATGGTGCACGGTGGAACTCCGGCCAAGGTCTGGTGCTTGTGGCCAGGACGTTGTGGCCAGCTAACAGGGTCTCGGTCTACGCGGCTACCCTCCGGGCATCACAGTGGTGCTACGCCTACATCCTAGTCCGGCAAGGCGGCCAGGTGCGCCAGTGGTGGCCGCGCCATGATGGCGGCATCAGGAGCACGACATGTGAGTGCTCTACTACAGCGTCCAAGGGCTAGGAGGAGGTCTTAGCCAAAAGACTCACCGAGTGGTGTTGGCGGTGTTCGGTGGTGGCACGGTGGCAAGGCGCATTGTCGGGGTAGGTGCGTGGGGCGGCGCTCCAGCTTTGGTGATCGGCGCCTCCAAGCTCCCTCTGCTCGCCTCCCCCTCTTCCGAACTCCTTCTTGGCCCTCTTCTCTCAGTGCGGTGCGGCTGTTGGGCCACCAAGCGGCGGCGGTGGCTGAGGAATCCCTAGGGCTCTGGGCATTGCTTTATAGCCCTCGGTGCCTGAGCTCCATCCATGGCTGACGGGGCGGACGGCTAGTGATGCGTCGAGGGCATCGAACGGCATCGCCGGTGTGGGTGGTTGGCGTGGAGGTTGCATGGGCGCGGCGCCAAGGGAGCAGGGCCAGACGATTTGCGTGACCCCAGGCCCACGCCTGTCATTTTGGTCGGGTCTCGGTCAGAGACAGTGTCGGCGTGGGGAGGAAGACGACACTGTGCTGGGTGTGGCTAACGCATGGGGTCTAGTGGTAGTGGCAGCAAGCGAAGCGGGGAGGCGCGTGGGCGTGAGCAGCGTGCTGGCTGGCTTGCTGGGCTGGCCGTGCGAGTTGGACCAGCCTGCGCGCGAAGCAGGGCTGCTTGCGGGGCCAGGTGCTGCCGTGCGCGTAAGCTGGGCTGGCTGGCTGGCTGGCTGGGCCGGCTACTGTTGCGCGCCAGCGGGCCGAGCAGGTCGAGCCAGCTACAGGCCATTTTCCCATTCTTTCCCTTTTCTGTTTTTATTTTTCTTCTCCTTTGTTTAAATTCAAATTTGATTTTGGAATTTGAATTCAAATGTACCTTATTCATTGGAGTTTTAGGTATGAGGTCCACAACATTCTTTTATATATATATTAGGAATTTATTTAGCTATTTTGTATAACAAAATAAGTGTAGTTTTGTTATACAAAAATGGAAATAGTTTTCTCTTTAAGTATTTATTCTTTGGTTTGATTAATAATTACTTTATGGTTTATTTCTTTAAAGGAGTTGTTAGGCATTACATAAAATAAATGAAAAATCCAAATCACCATTTGGGTTAATAATGTATGCCATATTTTATTTGTCAGTATTTAAATAAACATAATTAACAAAGACATGCCATGCTCATGAAATTGTTTAGTTGGTTTACAACTAATACAACACCTAGGGTTGGCTCCTACAGATGTCACTCAACATTGCATGGGGTAACAGCCAAAATTTTGTAGTTGTGATTTTTGGTGTGTGGATTTTTGGGTTGTTACACCATCAATCTCCGACAACGAGGTAATCGAGGCTTTGATCACTGGTCTCCGCTTCCACGATGCCCTATGGGACAAGCTCCTCCACAAGAGACCTGAATCAGTCACAGCGCTCCTAGCCACTTCTAAGAAATATGCGGATGCCGACGATGCTAAAAAGATAATCATCGAAGAAGCAGCAACGGTTCCACGCTCCGACCACCCCCCACACCGCGACGACTACCACGGCAATTGTGGTCGGAACGACAATTTTGATCACCGCAACCAGCGCAACGACTCCCGCGACCACCGCAACCAGCGTAATCAGCGGCGTAATCGTCGTGACGATTACAGGGGCAAGCGTGCTCGGGAAGACGATGGTGAGGTCAACACTATTAAAAAAGGTGGCGGACGTCACAACTATGAAGAAGACTACGCTAAAGCATTGAAAGGACCCTGCCAGCTCCATCCCAAGTCAAATCATACCATGGAGAATTGTCGTGTCCTCAAATCTATCTACACGCGCCAACAGGCTCCGGATACATCCGACAAGCCTAACGACGCCGAGGAGCAATGTAACGAGGACAACGACGATGAAGACGTAGACCCCCGTCACAAGTACATCAAGCCAACCAATCGTGTCCACACCATCATTGGAGGCAAAGTGTCCATCAAGACCAAACGAGAACGCAAGCTGCTCACCCGCGCCTGCTTGAACGTGGCCAACACCGACAACCTCATCGCCGATCCACAGCTCCCTCCTTGGTCTCACCGCAAGATCTCCTTTAGCCAAAAGGACCAATGGGCTACAATACCTGAGCTAGGACATTTTCCTCTAGCCCTCGATCCTTGTATCAATAAGGTTCAATTCAATAGAGTGCTGATTAACGACGGCAGTTCCATCGATATACTGTTCAAGAACAGTTTGCCAGCCCTAAAGATAACCTAGGCGGATCTCAAGCCATATGAGGCATAGTTCTCGGGTGTTCTCCCCGGACAGAGCTCTACACCTCTCGGGCAGATCACACTACCTGTGCAATTCGGTACCCCGGACCACTTCCGCACCGACTACGTCAACTTCGTGGTCGCTGACTTCGATGGCACCTACCATACTATCCTTGGTCGACCATCGCTCACCAAATTCATGGCCATACCTCACTACAGGTATTTGGTGCTCAAGATGCCTACCGAAAAGGGGGTTTTAACTCTCAGGGGCAATGTATACGTAGCTTATACCTACGAGGACGATAGCTTCAAAATAGTAGAGGCTCACGACCTCTCTATTCGCATGGCTGAGACCACACTCGACGCCAAGAAGACCTCAGCTGACCACCTGGAGATCCCAGAGCTTGAGGCCCCACACAAGAACATCAAGTCCAAAAGGAGATCCAGCTGGTCGACGGTGATCCCAGCAAAACGGCCCTTATCGGGGCCAACCTAGATCCTAAATAGGAAGACGCGCTCGTCAGGTTCTTGAGGAGCAACGTGAGTGTGTTCGCATGGAAACCTACTGACATGCCCGGTGTACCTTGGAACTTGATCGAGCACTCCTTGAATGTCGACGGCAAGGCCAAACCTATCAAGCAGAAGCTACGACGATTCGCTCGCGACAAAAAGGAGGTGATTAGGGTAGAAGTTACATGGCTTTTGGCAACTGGATTTATCAAAGAAGTGTATCATCCGAAGTGGTTAGCCAACCTGGTTCTTCTACGCAAAAAGAATAATGAATGGAGAATGTGCGTTGATTACACTGATCTCAACAAACACTGCCCTAAAGACCCCTTCAGCTTACCTCGCATAGACGAGGTCATAGATTCAACTGCCAGTTGCGAGCTGCTTTCCTTTCTCGATTGCTACTCTGGTTATCACTAGATTGCTCTCAAAAAGGACAACTATATCAAGACATCCTTCATCACGCCTTTCGGCGCCTACTGCTACACGACCATGTCGTTCGGGCTTAAGAACGCCGAGGCTACCTATCAACGCGCCATACAGGCCTGCCTCAAAGACAAGATAAAAGACGACCTCGTCGAGGCTTATGTTGATGATGTAGTTGTCAAAACCAAGGAAGCACATACCCTTGTTGACAACCTAGAACGCACCTTTGTAGCCGTTAATACATCCCAATGGAAATTAAACCCAAAGAAGTGCATCTTTGGTGTTCCTTCTGGTATACTGCTTGGCAACGTCGTCAGTCACGATGGCATACGCCCTAACCTGGAGAAAGTCAAAGCTGTCTTGGACATGAAGCCGCCCAAAAAGGTGAAGGATGTTCAGAAGCTTACCGGATGCATGGCTGCCCTCAGTCATTTCATATCAAGATTAGGTGAAAAAGGACTATCATTTTTCAAGCTGCTCAAAGCATCCGAGAAGTTTGAGTGGTTGAAGGAAGCAGACGCTGCCTTCACACAGCTGAAACAATTCCTTACATCACCTCCGGTCCTCACTGCTCCCAGAGAAGACGAAACCCTCCTCCTTTACATTGCGGCAACTAATCGAGTGGTCTCCACTGCCATGGTGGTCGAGCGCGACGAGCCCGGCCACATCTGCAAGGTACAGCGACCAATCTATTTCATCAGTGAGGTGCTCAATAAATCCAAGACCAGGTACCCACAGATCCAGAAACTAATCTACGCCATACTGATAACATCCCGAAAGTTGAAACATTACTTCGACGGATATCGTATGGTGGTCATGACTGAGTACCCTCTGGGAGACATCATTCGCAACAAGGATGCGAATGGGTGCATCGTCAAATGGGCAATGGAGCTATGCCCTTTCTCCTTAGAATTTGCAAGCCGTACTACAATCAAGTCTCAGGCACTTGTCAATTTCATCGTCGAGTGGATAGACTTAAGCACACCTGCCTCTCAGGGGCCCAACGAGTATTGGAAGATGTACTTCGATGTCTCTCTCAACATCGATGGCACAGGAGCAGGAGTCCTTTTCATGTCACCATCCAAGGAGCAGCTCCGGTACGTCCTCAGGATTTATTTCCCGGCGTCCAATAACGCCGCCGAGTACGAAGCATGCCTACATGGCCTGTGCATTGCGATCGAGCTCGGTGTCAAACATCTCTATGTCTATGGAGACTCGGCTTTGGTCATCAACCAACTCAACAAGGACTGGGATACGACCAGTGAAAAGATGGATGCATACTGCAAATCGATCAGAAAGCTAGAAGGCAAGTTCTATGGCATCGAGTACACACATGTGGTTCGGGACAAAAATCAAGCAGCAGATGCGCTGTCAAAGTTAGGATCATCCTAAGCCAAAGTCCCACATGGCGTATTTGTTCAAGACCTACTCATGCCTTCCATCGAAGAGGAAGATTCCACGGTCGACAAGCCTCCAGACCAGCTACTGGTGGCTACGGTTCTGGCATCAAACACCACCGAACCACCTCTGACCACTAAGGAGCCTGACTGGAGAGTACCTTTCATCAAGTATCTGATAGATGGTAGCGGTTACACTGATCGGATAGAAAATGAATGCCTGATGCGTCACAGTAAGCAGTATCTGCTCATCGATGGCAAATTATGGCGCAAGAAAACAAAGGAGGAAATCTTGATGAAGTGTATAACCTAGGAGGATGGTGAACATCTCCTAGACCAAATCCACTCTAGCTCCTGTGGCAACCATGCGGCTTTGAGAACGCTAGTTGGCAAGGCTTTCCAAGCAGGGTTCTATTGGCCGTCAGCCGTAGCTGATGCAGAGAAGCTAGTCCGCCATTGTGAAGGTTGTCAGTTCTTTGCCAAGAGAATCCATGTACCAGCACATGAGATTCAGACAATACCAGCCTCTTAGCCCTTCGCATGCTGGGGACTGGATATGATCAGGCCCTTCAAACCGGCTCCTAGGAAATTTACATGCGTCTTTGTGCTGATCGACAAATTTTCCAAGTGGACAGAGTACATGCCTTTGGTACAGGCATCTTCAGAAAAGGCTGTCACGTTCATTGACCAGGTCATCCACCGCTTCGGCATACCCAACAGCATCATCACTGATCTGGGTACTCAGTTCATCGGGAACGCTTTTTGGGACTTCTGCGATGAAAGGAGCATAGTAGTAAAATACGTCTCGGTGGCGCACCCTAGAGCTAATGGACAGGTCGAGCAGGCAAATAGTATGATCTTGGATGCACTTAAAAAGAGGATGTACAGGGAAAATGATAAAGCTCCTAGAAGATGGCTCAAAGAGTTACCAGCCATGGTCTGGGGTCTTAGAACCCAGCCTAGTCGCAATACCAGCGTATCACCACACTTTATGGTTTATGGCGCTGAGGCAGTGCTCCCAGCAGATATAGCCTTTAGATTAGCATGGGTAGAGAACTTTGATGAAGACAAGGCCAATGAAGTATGGGAGCTAGAAGTGAATAGTGCAGAAGAGAAGCGGCTCGATTCTTGTGTACGTACAGCAAAAATACCTTGTTGTTTTGCGCAGGTACTACAACAAGAACGTCAAAGAGCGGTTCTTCGTGGTTGGGGACCTGGTCCTAAAGTGGAAGACAAATCAGGCTGGTGTCCACAAACTCGCAACTCCATGGGAAGGGCCCTTCATGATCAAGGAGGTTACACGACCAACGTCCTATAGGTTAGCTCACCTAGACAGTACAGACGTACCCAATTCATGGCACATTGACAAGCTTAGGCGTTTCTATGCTTAACTACTAAGATATGTACTCCTCTTGTACTTTCGATTTAATTCAATAAAGCTATTATGATTTCTTCGACCACTCTAATGTGTCACTTCAAAGTCTATTGTTATTCTAACTCAACCAGTTAAAACCGACCACCATTCCTTCTCGGGTTTTCATAGCAGGCCCTGTCTCCGGTCTCTCTCAATGCATGCATGGGATCTGCTCTCTATGCTACGGGTGATCAGTAGGTGCTCTCTGGTTTGACTTGTGTGTTCCTACATGTGCATAAACACTCCGATCGCAAGACAAACCAGGGCCATACAAACCTTTCAGGATGACATGTCAACTAAACTGGTACAACTAAACAGAATGTCAACATGTTCTAACTTAGTAACATCGGTACGATGTCTGAGCTTAAAAACATTTTCTACAAAACACACAAGCTCATGTCGTTATACAGTTATGTTATTACAAGATTGCCAAAAAAGGTCCAAGTTTACAATAACACAACTACATCTTCTTCTACAGCTATAGCCTACACTAATGGCTGGTTGGGGCACATGGCACCTGCTGCTCACTAGGCCTGACATCGTGCTCGAGTCTCGTGGACTCCTGCACTGGTCGAGCTGAAGAAGATGGCCCCATCGACGCCTGGCAGGTCGAGACCGCAGGCTTCGCCGATTGGCTTAAAAATGACGGCACTTTCAACTGACTTGTTGATGGCATTCCCTGTACAGGTGCTGTCCCGCCTCCACACAGGTTAATGTCACCAATTATTTTCACCGACAAGTCTAGCTGGGTCATCCGTAGCTCCTCAACCTTGTCTGGATCTACCTCCTTCGAGTATCTAGCCTCTAGGCGCTTGAGATCGATCAAGGGGTAGTGAGCATGTACCATGCTTAGCACATGTGTGCCTATGTACTCACCCACCTCCTTCACGAACTCCTGGAACCATCCCCATACCTTTCGGCACCTATCAATCAATCCCAGCTGTGGCGTCCTTGGCACGTCTTCTATTAGCGCTGGATCGATGAGGTTAAGGACCGGCAAAATGCCCATTGCCACCTCCTGGCACCGGTTTTTCCAAGTGTCCCGATCCTTGGTGATCTCTTCGCACTGCGCCTTCCAGCCATCATGTTCTTTTATCACGGCCTCCAGATGCTTCTTGGCATTGACTTTTAAAATTGCAAACCGCAAAAGCTATTAAAATGGCATAACACGATAAAATAAGGCGAGCAACAAAAGTGAGCAAAGGGGTTTGGAAAACTTACTTTTTAGTTCCTCTGTCATCTTGGTCGTGTGGTCCCGGAGCTATGACTGGTCACTAGTTTTCTGTTGTCCTCTTTCAGGCGATCACATTCCACGACCGCACGACTGTTCTCCTCTCGGAGACGGACCACTTCGGCTTCAAAGCCTGCACTACAGCTGTTACTACCAACAACGCAACAACACTTGTCAGTATTCGTTGTGATAAAGTGGCTACTTACTTGTTCTTTCCTACTCTTTATTACTGAGCTAGATGACTAGGTTCTGGTTCTAGGACTCTTGCTCTACCTTCTCATGGATGGCGGGTTCAAGATGGTGGCGTAGGCGTTCCACCTCCGCTGTTAGCTCCTTGTTGCTTGCAGTGATCCCCTCGATCTGGTCAAAGCATTTCTTGTGATACCTCATGGTCTTCATTAAGTCCTATGTGCAGATAGCTAAGTAAGACAGCTCAAATAGACAGCAAGCTTAGGTGGTGAAGCAAAGCCTACCTGGACCTCCGTCACCAGCTGTTTCGCCGCTCGTTCAACTTTTTTGGTCTCTTTGACCTCAGGGATTTCCTCATGAATAACCCATTGGTCGTTTCACCAACGCGACACATATACATGTTGTCGCTTATCCTGCAGGTGGCCCAGGACCTCCTCCACTTCGTCCTCTTTGGGCTCTTCTTCGGGTCCGGCGTCGGCAGCATCTGCGATCACCAAAGCCTTCCCACGGGCTTCAGCGTCGGTGAATGTGGGTTGTGCTCTCACCTCCGGTTGTTGCCCCTCTGTCTGCTCTATCACCCTCAACGCTGAAGTGTTGCCCTCTGTAGGTCGAGTGCTCAGAGCACTCATGTCCATCTCAGTTGGTCCCTCGACCACCTACTCAGGGACTGTTGTCTGACTATTCCCTTGCTGAGGTCCTAACGGATCTCCTACTGTGGCTTCCTCGGTGACCGGCTACTGGGCAGTCTGCTCTAAACTTATTGGTGGAGCCACAAAACTTCTGGCTAACTGGTCCAGACTTTCGGTGGACGCCGAACTAGTACATCCGAGATAAGTTCAGAAGGCGTGGAATGATGTGGCGAAGGCGCGTCTCTTCGGCCGTGCTTGCTCCACGTGCTGTGTGGGTGACTCCTGGTCTCCCTTTATAGCCAGCACTATCACTAGGCCTTGGTGCTCGACCTCTCCGCCGCTTGTCCTTCGCGCTGCAACGGTCGGCAATGTAGGTCCCACCGGTACGGAGGAGCCACCTTGTTCCATCAACTCTAGCTACCTCCTCCTCTTTTGAGGGACGAGTCGAAAGGTGTCTGCATCCTCTCCCTCCTCTACATCATCGTCCGACAAAGTAAAAATTGCCTAATGACGCTTGCTGGTCGCCGGCCGCTTACCAGCAGCTTTGGCCGATGCCTCCTCTCCAGCTCCGAGCACCGCCCAGTTGACGTCCTCGATCCCAACGCTGGTCTAGGTGGTTGGCATAGCTCCTTGCGGCCAATCTACACCAGGGGGTGGTGACACAAACATTGTCGCTCTATCCTGACCATTAATCTAGGAAACAAATAGGAGAGAACACAGTAAGTTTCTACTACAATATAAGACTACGGGTACAAGGCAAGATGAGTTACCTTTGGGGGAGGTCGAGCGAGCTTGAAAGCGTGCTCGATGTCGCTCAATCTGACATAATTTGGATCAGCTAAGTTAAATAGCTCTCCAATTTTGGCCCTGACTTCATTCTTGTCAAGCGCCTCCAGCCTCGTCCCCGTCGGGTCTGCGCTACCTTGATACTCGTAGCCAGGGTGTACCCTCCTCTGGCAGGGTTGGATCCATCGGCTAATGAAGCTCCCGACCATGCTCGGACTGTCTAGTTTTTTCCATAGGATCATCCCAAATATTTCTGGAATCTGTTCCAGGTGCTCGGGCTTCTCTGACCAGCTTGTCCTCTTCTCCGGAATGTACCCCACGTCACACAGCGTGATCGTGTTCGGCTCTTCGTGGATGTAGAACCATTTCTTGTACCAGTCATCAAGTGATGTGTTCCATGGGCAGTGCAGGTACTAGGCTTTCATGCCATCATGGAGGTTGAGGTGCACGCCTCCAGCAATCTTCGATCTGCCGCTTCCTTTCTTTCGCAGATAGAAAAGATGGTGGAAAAAATCGAAATGGGGCTGGAAGCCGCCATATGCTTCACAAAGATGAATGAAAGTGGCGACAAGGAGGATCGAGTTGGGATGCAGATTGCAAATCCCAATCTCGTAGTAAAGACAGAGCCCCTAAAGAAAAGGATGAACAGGAACCCCAAATCCCCGCTTAAAGAAGTCCTCGAACACCACGATCTCACCTGGTTGTGGATCGGGGTACCCTCGCCCTCCGGTGCACGCCATCCTGTGAGCTCCTTGTTGTGGAGTACCCCCATGGTGATGAGGTCTTCAATGGTCTACTCATTGCTTCTCGATTTCACCACTCCTTCGCCATGGCTCCGGCTTTCTTCTGCGCGTTGCTTTTTGCCATGAATCTGGCCTTGTTGATGAATGAGGAACTGGCGGAGGATTGATTGGTATTAGGGTTGGTGAGAGGAAGGAGATGGCTGCGGCTACGAATGGCAATGGGGTGCAGTAAAAAGTGACTAACCAATCCTATACTGTATTTAACCCAAGAGTTATGCCGTTTCGTCTACCCGAGATTCTTAGGAGATGTGCGCACGCGCCGTAGATGGTTGTTTTCACAGCCTTGAGATCTATGCCAATATATGCGCCTCTTCATTGCCAGTGTATGCGCCTCTTTGTCGTTAGTGTGAGAGGGCCCATGCTGACGCACCTACTTACAGGTGCCATGCAACTGTTTGCTTGAAAAGACAAGAAGGCAGTATGACGTGCTATACCCGTCTACTTTTTTGACCACACATGTCAGATTGGACTTGACAGAGTGAATATATATATATATATACACAAAATAGTACAAGTGGCATATGGTTTTTTGCTGCACTTCTCATGCTCGGGGACTGCCCCAGACCACCATCATGCACGGGGACTGTCCAGACCACCATCGTGCCCGGGGACTGTCCAGACCACCATTGTGCACGGGGATTGTCCAGACCACCATCGTGCTCGGGGATTGTCTAGACCACCATCGTGCACGGGGATTGTCCAGACCACCATCATGCTCGGGGACTATCTAGACCACCATCGTGCACGGGGATTGTCCAGACCACCATCATGCTCGGGGACTGTCCAGACCACCATCATGCTCGGGGACTGTTCAGACCACTCTCATGCTTGGGGACTACCCCGACTACTCTCCGAACATTGCTCGGAGACTACTCTCCTCGGCTACATGTGATTTGTACTCGCATACAGTTGAGAGGCATTTATTTAGACCTTGCTACAAGGCTGATATCTAGCCTTCTAGCAAGCTCAGGGACTACATCGGTACGATGCACCTACCGGTGCATCTCGTATTGCTTGTATGATTGGATTCTCAACTTCAGTGGGAATTCATTTTAGACCCTTGCACCATGTGCCTACGTCACCTACTACTAGGCTCGGGGACTAAGTGGGCACACTTCACCTTGCGGTGAATGTGCTTATTTTATTGACCCATACGCTCTAACTGTTGGCCAGAATTACTATTGTCCAAGGGTCACTTACATTTCTTATCAGAAATACAAGTGGGCACACTTGATAAGGAAAGAAATCTTTTTCTTTTTTTCTTTAGAGCACTATGCATTCTTCGGACAACCGGAATCTTTGGCTATAATCGTGGTCTACTGCTCTTTGTTCTGACCAGAATACTGGCACATTCGATTGGTCAATGTTTCAACCAGTTGGAGATGGCATGAAGACGGATCGCATTAGCCAAAGGAGATCGAACGGCGTGTCGCAGTATAATACATGGTGCTTAGGGACTAGCTGTGGGGGTATTAACCCCTATACCCTTACGGTTGGGCTTAGGCCGGCCTGGACCATGGGGTCTAGCCCACTAGAAGACGATGCGTGGTCCGGCCAATCTGTTCGGAGTTCCGCGCAAGGAATTAAGACGGATTTAGAGATCAAGCAAGATCATGGTCGGTTAGAATAGGAATCTTTATCCGGCCACCTATGGCAATTGTAACTGGTTAGGATTAGTTTCTAGATCTATAACCCTGCCCCCCGGACTATATAAGGCAGGCAGGGGACCCCTCTAAAAAACATCTCTCATTAACATACAGCAATACAATCAGACGCAGGATGTAGGTATTACGCCATCACGGCGGCCGAACCTAGATAAAACCTCATGTCTGTTTTGCGTCACCATCTTGTTTATAGATTGCGCATCTGTCTGTCGACAATCTACTACCTTGGGCATACCCCTAGGTAGACTACCGACCATATTTCGTCGACAGGCATCAAAAGGGGTTAGTTTAGATGGAGGAAGCATGTTTCGTTAAAAAATCAACGTGCTCATGTACACTTTTAATGTACTAGCCGATCTAAAACCACGGCCAACAGATTTGAGTTGCTGCTCTCTCCTCTCTTGTAGAGAACTGGTTTCAGTTGCTTCATCCCAAGGTAAGCCTTCCGTTTCCAAGACATTAAGTGAACAAACATATGGCACAACCGCACAACCACGAACTTCAATTGTCCAATAACTCAGAATGTCAATGTCACTATGCTTAAGAACTCTCAATCATACAGAATAGTGAAACACCAAATTGTCAGCATTAATAGAAGGTAGAAGCAAGCGGGTTCACCAGATCATCGTCTACGGCACCCTCCTCCTAGGATGCGGCGAACGAGGGCAGCGAGTCCCACCCCCAGGAAGCCCCCGGCGAGCACCAGATGGTGGCACAGCGAAGGGCAGCGCGATGAGGGTGGCAAGGAAGAGAGCAGCACTGGATCATCGGAGCACGTGCCTCAAGAGGCCACGCGAGCGCACCACGATGGGGACGACGACGAGAGCTCCGGTGAAGGGGACGACGAGCACACGGTGAGGCGTGCGAGCGCGTGGAGCCAGGGACAAAGCTAGCGATGATGAGGATGAGGATCGACGATGGCGATGAGGGCGTGGCAGATCCAAATCAGATCTGGATGAGGGCGAGGATGATGGCAATGGATCCGGGTCTAGGCGCCACGCACGAACGGGAGAGGCGCAAGCCGGGCCACCAGCGGAGACAGCGAGAGATGGGAGAGGCATGTGGAGGCAGTTGGAGCCGATGAGGAGCGACGGCGGCGTGGTGGCTCTCGGGCGATGGATGAAGATGATAGAGGCAGAGAAGACGATGAGGCGATATATATTTAGTGGATCTTTAGTCCCGGGTGAAGCCGTGGCCTAGGACTAAAGGACCTTTAGACCCAGGTGATGGCTTCACCTGGGACTAAAGGTCTGACCTTTAGTCCCGGGTGCAGCCATGACCCGGGACTAAAGTTGTTTTTTGGCGGGCCGCGAAAACATAGTCGACCTTTAGTCCCGGGTGGTTGATCCACTCAGGAGTAAAGGTGGGCTGCAGTTGGTTTTCTGCCAGTTTCCAGAAGTTTTTTCCTTTTTTATATATTTATTTTATATAAATATGCAGAGAGTTATTAATTGCCTAATAAATAAAATATTATCCAAAAAATATAAAAAAATTCCTGGACTTGGTTTTGCATTGTTATACACAACAAAAATTTGTAACCTAAACTCTTTTATTTTACTGTATAAATATTTAACATAGTGTAAATAATAATTACAATTTGCACCATGCAAAAATATACTACTTGATTAAAATCATTAAAACTATTGTTTTTTGATAGGAAATTAGTTTTCACATCTTATTAACGTTGATCATTTGGTTTTTCATCACACATTCTCCATGGGAAAATCCACCGTCAAGCAGAAAATTCATTTAAACCGCGGAAAATACGAAAACACAACAAAAAAATCTAAAGTCACAATTATTACATAATAACTCTAATACATCACCATATCAAGCCGGGACTAAAACAATTTTTTCACTAATTTTTTCACATCAGATGCATTGCTTTTGCTTTTTGCTTTGTGCGACATGGAAATCCCACCATCAAACACAAATTTAATCTGAACATAGAAAAAAAGGAAACACCTAATAAACATCCCCGAATTCACAATTATTACATAATACCTCTAATACACACTCTTAAACATCACTATATATATCAAGCGGGCACAATAGTGAACTTCTTCTTAACGTATATCCCTTGGTTATGATCGCGTCGTAACCATGGAGTGTCCTCATCATTTAGCTAGATGCTTGGGTCTTTGTTCAATGTGAAGGGTGAAATTCGGTCATCCTTTTCATAATCTTCGGATATGTCTGACTTGTCTTCAATTCCGACGATGTTTCTTTTCCCTGAACGAACTATGTGACGCTTTGGCTCATTGATTGGGTTGTTGTTTTTCCCTCTCTTCGGTTTTGTAGACATGTCCTTGACATAGAACACCTGATTCACATCCTTGGTAAGGACGAACGGTTCGTCTTTGTACCCAATATTGTTGAGCTCCATGGTTGTCATTCCATACTGGTTGTCGACTGCTACCCCACCTCCAGTTGCCTTTACCCATTGGCACTTGAACAAAGGTACCTTAAAAGTAGGTGCATAGTTTAGTTCCCATATCTCCTCTATGCGGCCATAATATGTTTGCTTATTTCCATTAGGGTCGGTGGCATCTATGTAGACACCACTATTTTGGTTGGTGCTCCTTTTATCTTGGGCTACTGTGTAAAATGTATTCCCATTTATCTCATACCCTTTGTATGTGAGGATATGCCACGATAGCTGCCTAGCCAACAAATACAATTGCTCATCAATACTCTCATCACCCTGACATTCTTTTCGCAACCAGTTGCTGAAAGTTTCCATGTGCTAACGCGTAATCCAAGCTTCAGACTTCCCTAGAAACTCAGATCGGAGCAACTCTTTATGTGTCTCAATATACGGACCCACCAAGGAGGAGTTTTGCAGAACTGTGTAGTGTGCTTTATTAAAATAATTGTCCTAAGTACCAATATATGTTTTCTTCCCTAGTGTCCCCTTTCCACTTAGTCTCCCCTCGTGTCATGATTTAGGAACACCAATTGGGTCAAGGTCGGGAATAAAGTCAACACAAAACTCAATGACCTCCTCTGTTCCATAGCCCTTGGTGATGCTTCCTTCTGGCCGAGCACGGTTGTGAACATATTTCTTTAGGACTCCCATGAACCTCTCAAAGGGGAACATGTTGTGCAGGAACACAGGACCGAAAATGCTAATCTCCTTGACCAGGTGAACTAGGAGGTGTGTCATGATATTAAAGAAGGAAGGAGGGAACACCAACTCAAAGCTGACAAGACATTGAACCACATCATTCTATAGTTTATCTAGATCCATTGGATCGATTGCCTTCTAAGAAATTGCATTGAGGAATGCACATAGCTTCACGGTGGCTAGACATACATTTGGAGGTAGAAGTCCTCTTAATGCAACTGGAAGCAATTGCGTCATGAGCACGTGGCAGTTATGGGACTTTAAGTTTAGGAATTTCTTCTCTGGCACATTTATTATACCCTTTATATTCAAGGAGAATCCAAATGGTACCTTGATGCTTGCTAGGCATTCAAACATGCTTTCCTTCTCTTCTTTGCTAAGAGTGTAGCTAGCAGGACTTAAGTAATGGTGTCCATCATCTGTCTTCTCTGGATGCAGGTTATCTTGTTCTTTCAAACACCGTAGGTCCTGTCATGCTTCAAGTGTGTCCTTAGACTTCCCAAACACATCCATGAAGCCTAGCAGGTTCACACAAAGATTCTTCGACAGGTGCATCACGTCGATCGTGCTACGGACCTCTAGGACTTACCAATAGGGTAGCTCCCAAAATATGAACTTCTTCTTCCACATGGGTGCGTGATCGTCGGCGTCGTTCGGAACAGGTTCGCTGCCATGTGCCTTTCCAAATACTACTTTCACATCTTTGACCATATTGAGTACATCCTCACCAGTTCGGTTGTCCAGCTTGGTCTGGTGGTCTGCCTTACCTTTAAAATGCTTGCCTTTCTTTCTTAGGGGGTGATTCGCAGGAAGAAATCGACGATGGCCAAGGTACATGACCTTTCAACATTTTTTCAAGAATATACCTTTAATGTCATCGAAATAGTGCGTGTATGCATTATATCCCTTGTTTGATTGTCCTAAAAGATTACTTAGAGCAGGCCCATCATTGATTGTTATGAACAACAATGCTCGCAGGTCAAAGTGCTCCTATTTGTGCTCATCCCACACACATACACCTGGTCTATTCCACAAAAGTAGAAGTTCTTCAACTAGTGGCCTCAGGTACACATCGATGTCATTGCCAGGTTACCTTGGGCCTTGGATGAGCACTGGCATCATAATAAACTTATGCTTCATGCATAACTAGGGAGGAAGGTTCTAGATACATAGAGTAATAGGCCAAGTGCTATGACTACTGCTCTGCTCCCCGAAAGGATTCATACCATCCGTACTTAAAGCAAACCTTAAGTTTCTTGCATCATTTGCAAACTTCGGGAATTCTCTATCGATTGCTCTCCACTAGGACCCATCAGTAGGGTGTCTCAACATATTGTCTACCTTATGGTCTTCTTTGTGCCATCGCAACAACTTTGCATGGTCTTTGTTTCTAAATAGACATTTCAAGCGTGGTATTATAGGAGCATACCACATAATCTTGGCAGGGATTTTCTTCGTGGGACATTTGCCCTCAACATCACTAGGGTCATCTCGCCTGATCTTATACCGCGATGCATGACATACTAGGCATGCATCTAACTTCTCGTACTCCTCGCCATGGTACAGGATGCAGTCATTAGGACATGCATGTATCTTCTGGATTTCTAATCCCAAAGGGCAGACTACCTATTTTGCTTCGTACGTAGTGGTGGGCAATTCGTTATCCTTCGGAAGCATCTTCTTTTAGATTTTCAGTAACTCCCCAAATCCCTTGTTAGATACACCATTCTTTGCCTTCCATTGCAGCAATTCTAGTGTGGTACCCAACTTTTTCTGCCCTACATCACAAGTTGGGTATAGCAATTTCTTGTGATCCTCTAGCATGCGCTCAAACTTGATCTTCTCCTTTTCACTTTCGCATTCTCTTTGTGCGTCACGAATGGCCTAACCAAGATCATCAGCAAGCTCATCTTCTGCCCCTACCTCTTCTTTAGCTTCCCCCATTGCAGTATCATTGAAGGCACCATATTCAGCAATAATGTCATCATCGTCCCATTGTTCATCTTCACTTTCTTCCATTACAACCCCGGTTTCTCCGTGCTTCATCCAACAAATATAGTTTGGCATAAAACCCGACTTCAACAAGTGTGAATGAAGACTCCTTGAGCTAGCATATTCCTTCAAATTCTTACATATGGCACATGGGCAGCACATGAAACTATCGCGTTTGTTTGCCTCGGCCACACGTAAGCAAGAATGCACGCCCTCAATGAACTCTTTGGAGCAGCGATCAGCATTGTACATCCAATGCCGGCTCATCTGCATTACATGACATACATACCATATTAAAACCTAGAACATAATTAGTTAATTATACGACATGCATGCCACCACACAAGGTATTAATTTATGAAAGTATCGCTACAATGTAGACAATCCCAACTACCACTAAAAAACTAAAGCTAAAATGCACTTCAGCAGCATAAGAATTTCACGACCAATCCCAACTAAAATAGAAAGATCATGCGTTTGTTCAACATCTATGGGCTTCTTCCGTAGGATTACTGTCTCATCAGCCGTCGTAGCTGCCTGTGAGTTTTGCACGTGTTCAACATACTCTTCCTCCCAGTACCAGCCTCAACATCCAGTGCCATCCCACTGAAATTAAAACAAAAATTAGAACTTTAATCACAATCATCATGAAAATAAGTATAAATTAACCATAATCATCAAATGCGACAAAATAACTCACATTGCGATTCGGACACTTGTAGAAGATACGGCCCTTGTTGGGACACTCCTTCCTCACCCGGTACTCCATCACAATCTTCTCCTCATACTTGCCGCATGCAATGAGAGGGAGGTCCGGCCTTAGTCGCTTTGGAACCCGATGAGAGACCGAGGACCCGGAAGTAGTTGCCATCTACTCTCTATACTCATTTTTAATATAATATAAATTTCTCATTTTATAAACAAATAAAATTAAAAAAACTCTAAAATTCTCTATATCTCTAAACCATGAAGTGTGCTATGCATGCAAGAAATTAAAGCTGAATACTAGTTTTGAATAACTACTTTAACCTTCCATCATCCAAATATGCAAACTTTAAAGTGATTTTGAGCTTAAATGGCTTACAAATAAAAAAAAATTCACCATAAAAAATCATATATATCTAGTCCACAAAATGAGATATGCTATTGATGAAATATGAGAGTATGAAGTTGGTAACCTTTAGAACTAAAGAATCGATGGAGGAATCGAAGAAATCTTGTGATTACCGGCGATGAGGAAGAAGAGAGGTCGACGATATGAAGCAAGGACACTAAGCTCAAAGTGGCTCGGGCTCGGGGAGGAAGAAGGGGTATATAGGAGGGGACCTTTAGTCCCGGTTGGAGACAGAAACCGGGACTAAAGGTCCCTTTCTAGTCCCGGACGGAACCTCCAGCCGGGAGTAGACTTTTACTCCCAGTTGGAGGGACCAACCGGGAGTAAAAGTTAACCTTTATTCCCAGTTGGTAGCTCCAATCGGGACTAAAGGTCCCCTGCAGTAAAAGCCTACCGCAGTAGCCGTTGGGCAGGGACCTTTAGTCCTAGTTGGAGCTACCAACCGGGACTAAAGGTTTCTCTAGTCCCGGGCATGAAAAAATACCAGAACTAAAGCCAAATTTCGAAGTGGATCAAAAGTCATTTCTCTACTAGTGATTATTCTCCTTCTCAACCAAAGCAAATGCCAAAGGAACCAACTTGTTGTTCACGTCATAGGATATGGCTATAAGAAGTGTGCCCTGGTATTTGCCAATCAAGAACGTCCCATCAATGGAGAAGACAGGACGACAGTGCCTAAAGACCTCGACACACTGAGGGAAGCACCAGAAAGGACGAAAGAATATCTGTCTCCCATCCTTCCATGCATTTGGTTTTGGGATGTACTCATAATGCATGCCTAGATTCACCACTTTGATTGCATTGAAAAGTACTGGCAGCTGCTCATACCCATCCTCCCAGTCCCCATATATCATCTTCCA
This sequence comes from Miscanthus floridulus, assembly GCF_019320115.1. Classification (NCBI taxonomy): domain Eukaryota; kingdom Viridiplantae; phylum Streptophyta; class Magnoliopsida; order Poales; family Poaceae; genus Miscanthus; species Miscanthus floridulus. Next base: position 32,410 of record NW_027097333.1, read on the forward strand.
CGCTCGCTGCTTAGCCCTCCAAGCTTTATCATAAGTTATCACATAACCTCTATACAATGCCTCAATGGTCCTGATAATTATCCTAACCTTTATGTTGGGTTCTCCCTATAATATTCCCATCAACCGCATGGCAATGATGGTAGATGCCAACTGTTGATGCCTCAGTGTCAGCATAATTGTGTGGCCCAACAACTTTTGTGATCTTTCACTTTCTGGTGACCTTTTGCTTCCTTGCACAAACCCTCTATGGGCAGCGTTCCTTGTCACGCATAACTGTGTAACGGCACTCCGCATATGAATGCAAGACCTTGTAAGGTCTCTTTCATATCACTGCAAATGCCTGCAACCATCTCTTCAATGCAGGGAGGTCCTTGAATACCCTTCCATTCTTAATTACCGTGTTAGAGCTGGCCTCAGGAGCTTCTAGGAGCTCATAATCACGTCCTTCTACACATGCCTGATTGGCATGAGCAAGATCGTTGAACTCATGAACTCTTGGATCACGGCGGCCAGGAAAGATAGCCTCAGCATCTCAATATCACTCTCTATCAGCTCTCCAACAGGGCGATCATCATCAGAATCAAGAGCCCTTGCCATCTCATATGGCTTCGAATCATTCATAATTTCAACACAATTGGAGCCACAGAATTTATCTCCATAGTGCACTTGCGCAGCAACAGGGGGCACATCCACATTGTTAGGAATGTCTCTTGCAACATAAGTAGAGAAATAAAGAAAGAATGAAAGAAATGGATGTAAGGAAGGGGGTAAGCTCCCAATAACCATGTGGATAAGACACTAACTCGGATGATTCTGTGTCAAAGGGATCTCATGAGGAGGATATGCCACAACAACAAGAGTCTAACAAGCATCTCAAACTACCTCATTGGGGGCAGATTGAGCATTAGGAACCGTAGGTGCAACCTCCACATCCATATCAAATTTCGGGACGGGAGGGTCGAAGTGTGCCTGCTGACCCATTGGTGGGGAAAACCCATAAGGGATAGGATCAACTAACACCCGACGCACAACCACGTCCAAACATTACAGCTGGCTCTTCATAGCCAATCTCACATAGTTCTCCTACTGATCCGCACACCCAATTGGGATCATTCGCCTGAGGATGTTGGGAGGAGAACCTAGGTGCAGTACACCCTCAACTGCAATGCCATCACCATCATCTCCAAGGCAATACAGCTCCTCCCGAGCCCTTGCAACCATCTCACTAAATGAAGGCCTATCATTGAATAGCACAGGCACGCTTTGCATGTCAACAAACTCAACATATCCACAGCGATCGCATTCAACGGTCCCTCTATGATATATGGTCACTAGGTTGTCCATCTAGTTCAAACACATAATGAAACACATGTCCTTTAGTCTAAATTAGACGATAGATAGTACCTAATAAGTATTTTCTAACTATAAACTAAGTAAATAAGATAATAAGTACATATATATATACACATATATATATACATATACATATATATATACATATATATATACAGTGTACTCACAAAATAGTTATGTCTATATACATATGTATCTATGTTTCTATCTATCTACGTATCTAACTATATCTATGTACCTATGTATCTATGTTTCTATCTATCTACATATCTATCTCACTAGATCACTAACTAAATCAACTACCTGAGTCATCACATTAACTAGTAAATAACAAATAATTGAACTACTACAATACAATCAAAGCTAACTAAGCACCTATGTTGCATATTCACAATTTTTACCTAGCGCGGCCAGGCGATGCAGGGCCCGGGGACGGCGCGGCCGGGGACGGCCGGCGCTGGCATGGGGCCGGCACGGGCGTGGGGGCGCGGGCCGCCGCCGAGGGCGCAGGCGTGGCCGGGGACTACTAGAGCGGCCGAGGGCGCACGCGGGGACGGCCGGCGTGGCCGCAGACGGCCGGCGCGCGGGCACGGGCGAGGCCTGGGAGGTGCGGGCGTGCGGGCGGGGACGGTGCAGCGGTGACGGACGGTAGAGAGAAAGAGGAAGAGAGAAAGGAAGGGAGGGCCTATACGTAAGAGAGGGTTTCGTGCCAGGATTGTTGGCACCGATCTCGGCGCCAAGATCCACGGCTCTAAACTCGGCGCCAATATCCACGGTGCCGAGATGGCTGCCATGTCAGCGTCCATGCCGCCAACGTGGCCCCGAGCTCGACGCCAGCAACGATGGCGCCGAGCAGTGTAAGCTCGGCGCCAGCAACGATAGTGCTGAGTTAAGGGTTTAAATTTTAAAATCTTACCTCTAGAAACATATTTGTGAAATTTTTTTTTTAAAAAAAGGGCTTAAAAAATAAAAAAAAATCGGCTGATCCATCCACGCAGGATGCTGGCTTCTTCAGCGATGTCTCTCTGCAGGGTTATGATGCCAATATGGCCAGGGCAGGTAGGTGCCGCGCCAGGCCACGCACATCAAGGTTGGCACGATCGCCACGCCACGGCGACGGAGGCATCGTGCGCGCGATGACCAGAGCACTGTGTTTCGCTCTGTCACGCACACGCACACGCACACGCACACGTGGGTGCTTCCAGATGAGATGGATCCCATGCGAAATGGCCTCTCTCTATCTGTCGAGGATGGTAGCGTTCGTGCCCGTGGGATATGAGCAGAGGAAGGAAGGGCAAGTGCGCAGAAGCTGTTGATTTTTTTCACCTGCAATATCTATCGGCGCACACCACAACAGGGCGCATGCAGCGTGTGCGTGTGTTGCCGTCAGGGTCAGGCCCAGTCACAACTATATCAAAGCTCACAAAGCAAGATCTCACATGCGTGCCACAGCCCACAGATTGGTCGTCATCTTGATTGATCGGGTCTTGGATTGACACGTCCTCTCTTCTCTTTTTTCTTTTGCAATATGTGTACAGACTGAAGAGCCGCAGGTACAGATGATTAAACTCTTTCCAAACTTGCCAACCGAGCCGAGTTCGTTGAACGTACTTTACGTATCCAATGATCCGATCCTGCCTCCATCTGCAAGCTAATCCTTTGAAAACCATATGTAGGCCGTGAACAGCAATGTAACGTGTGGAGAAATCAGTTTCCATGGCTCCTGACTTCCTGCGCCTTAATGATTTTACTATTATATCTGTCGTAGCCTGGCTGGGTGCGTCCAGCGATTGTTTGGGCCGCATCGCATGCCATGCCATGGTTCGTCGTTTGAGGGTGTGGGATCGATCGGATTCTCGGAGGGCGGCGCTTTCACGGCCCGATCGGATCCTCGCGTGCGGTAGCCGTCTTCGACGGGGAAGACTTACTGACTGGCTGGCGCGCCGCAGCTTGCAGCTGCAACCGCTTTTACTAGTGCCATGGACACAGTTGTCCCGAACAAAGCAAAAGCCACGACGACATGCACTACTGAGTCACTCATCATCTTTACACCCACGGCTATTGTATTGTACCACGATGCTATTAGCCAGCAGCTTGCTAGGCTCACAGTAAAGAACGGCGTCCACACCCAATGCCCCCACCCGCCCGGCCAGGCCGGTCGAAAGCGACCCGCTTTCGTCGCGGCCTCGAACGCATCCGCCGCGCGCCTACGTGTGTTTTTTTGTTGGCACCGGGCACCGGCTCTAGTCTTCCCCCACCCAACCCAAGCCAGCCGGAGTCATGGCATGGCTTCCCTAACCGTGAGTTGCGTCTGCCATGGCCACCTCGGCTGCGAACCATCAATTCCCACTCCTTCCACTGGCACTGCCCCACCCAACGCCTTCGCAGTCCTTGAGTCGCGTCTGCCATGGCCGTGCAGGCGCGGCACTACTACTCGCACGACCTAGCCCCGGCAGCGGGCGGCTTCCTGCTGTTCCTGGACGAGTACACCGGGTGCGTGCCGGCGCCGGCCCGGATCGGGGACACCAAGACGGTGCAAGTCGTGTGGCGGCGGCGAGGCGTGCGTGCTGCTGCTCCCGTGCCGGCACCTGTGCCTGTGCCGCGTGTGCGTGGCCGCCGTGGACGCATGCATGCCCCGTCTACGCGACCACCAAGAACGGCTCGCTTCACGTCCTCTTCTCCTGAACTGAAGGACGTCATACCATGGTCATCTTCGTCGGGTAATAACGTCGTAAGAGGCCATGGCAGGAGACGAGGCTTCCTGCTTCGCGCTGCCAGAGCGCGCGGTAGTACATGCGATGCTGGGAAGGAGATTATGTGGCCAAAGTGCAACTGCAATGGCACAAAACGTCAGAGGGAATCGTGCGATGACCATTCAGTTAACCTGCCGGAGGTAGCCGCAGAAGTGGATCGGAGACGATGTCCAACGACGAAAAATGTTCTCTTCACAAAGTCACCAATCACCAAGCACAGTTGGATGCTGGAGATCGTTCTCCTGGTGGAGATTGGCAAGGGTTTTGAGGCGTTGTCGGACTATTGTTTCTGATTATGAAGAATGGTACGGTGGGCGTTGCCGTGATTGCTGGTAAAACTCTAATCTGATGGCGCTGCACCGTGGCACACTGAGAAGTAGGAGATGAATGATGACCGCGTCCATGTACAATACATATTTTTTCACCAACAAAATTAAAGGAGGGGTTCTGAGTGGTGAAACTATTGTGAAACGATGCTAATATCGCTGCAGAAATTGTCTGTTTGGTAGAGCTTCGCCACCCGTTCCTTAAGCCATTTCAGCATGTTCCCAACCAAATAGAGGAAGCGCTGCACGTGAAACCATGGGACAGCAGAGCCAGAGAGCTAAGCTTTTCATAGCCCGGACAATCCTCATTATATAAAAATATTCACCTAGCAAATTATAATGTTCTTCTTCAATTATATAAAAAAAATTGAACTTCACCGACGAGCCTAGCCCGTCCAGCCGCCTAGGGTGTCCTAACGATGTCTCCGCCACTGGTAGATGGTGGAGCTGCTCACTAGGGTGTGTGGACAGGGATGCCCCTCACCAACGCCTCCTTCCTGGAGAGCCCGTGTAGATGGTGAGGGAGGGAGCCCGTGGCGGTGGCACGACTGGCGATGCGAGATACGGAGTAGGAGCCTGTGGCAGTAGCGCGAGTGGCGAGGATGGCAATGTAAGGCGAGCCATTGCGGGGGCGGATGTGCGTGCGGTAGAGGCAGAGGCATTGAAAGCAGGATAAGGTAGAGAGAGACGAGGAAGGAGAGAGAAAGGAAGAAAAATGCAGGAAGAAAGGCAAAACGAGATAAAAAAAAACTAGGAATTTGTTATGGACATTTCATTCTTTCCAACAACGAGAGGTTTTACTAAAGTTTTTTTTTCTAACCAGAGAAGCTAAAGAAAATAATAAGTCGCTTGATCAGATAAGCTAGAACTGATGTGTTCGAATTGAAGTTGGAGCTCTAGCTAAGGGACCATAGAAACGAGGCGTGCACCATGCCGTGAGCTAGGGACATCGTTGTCCTATGGTACTAGCTAGAACATACAGTGGTTTACATGTCCACTTGCTGTACGCCAACAGTGGTGGTTGGAGGAACACATCATCTAAACAGGGACAGTAACTTGAAAAGATTGGGCAGCACAAGCACAAGCACGACAATGACTCGCTAATCCATTGCATCGATCCATGGAAGGGCCGGCATGTGTTGGCAGCGTGCGCTGCCTGTAATCTGCCGTGAAACATGCCGCGCACATTGGCGGTTCTATTACACTGCTGTACTCGATCACTGCCGCTGTCTGTGGTGGTGCCGTCCACGTCCTCGTCCTCGTGAGATCACTGCAGATGATGACGATGCCTGCCCCCGGAACCACAAAAGTTTCAGCGCCAAACAAGGTGTCTAGCTAGCGCCACCGATCGCCATCTTCCTCTCTTAAATAATTGGGCACGCCTGATTGGACTCGTAAACTATGGATTCACATGCCGCGACTTGCGCGACCTGTACGTTGACGTTGAGCTTGTGCTTTGCATTCAGCAAGCAGCAGGGCCGGCCTAGCTACCGGGGCTAGGGTAGTCTAGTCAGTCGGTGGCGTACGGCAAATGACCCGGCCGGCCGGGCTGGTAGGTCAAGGGGCTGCCTGCCGTTTGCCTGTTTGCTCCATTCCAGTCAGCATGTGGTTCATGTCCAGCGCACGCCACCTTGCTTGTGCTTGCTGTGTCACCTGCTCATTCTCGTTCGTTCATGCTTTTGCCGGTTTGGAAGGGGTATTATGCAGTTTAAAGTACTATCGTGTAGGCAACCTAGGTGGACCAAATACTGTATACCTTTAAAGATATCGCGACAATCCGTACACTCTGCAAAGCAACGTCACGAGTGTGCAACGATATTCCCGTTGGCTTATTCAGAACTATTTTTTAGCTATGGAATAATATTTTTCTCTTATAATATTTTAGCGTAAACATCAGCATAAGTTAAATTTCAGCATCAGCGAACAGGGTAAAATCTGAGACGCCCACATGGGGTGTGCTATTATTTCCCTGTTTTGCCTAAAGTTTAATCCCTATCACATCGAATATTATTTATGAGGACTAAACATGAGCTAATTATAAAAATAATCATAGAAGTTGTGACTAATTTGCAAGACAAATTTATTAAGAAGCCTACTTACATATCTGGGGTCGGCCCCCTTAGCGTCGAGGACCCTGTTGGGCGGCACTGCTCGAACCCCCAGGGCCGGGCCTGAGTAGCGCAAAAGAAGAGATCTCAGATCTACTACTAGACACTTTAATAAACAGCTGATCGAATGGACAAAGCTAGATGATTGCCTTGCTTTTCAGGTTGCTTTTTAAAGAAACTTTCTTTCGTCGCCCAAGCATGACTAGCTCTCATACCTCGGCTGCCAAGAAAAATGCCGCCTAAAAAAAATACTCCACCCTTTATTTCAAACTATAGGTTGCTTTGGATTTTTTTTTTTTTTTTGATAAACGATATGTCCAGATACACTAGAAAATCGAAAATGATCTATAAATTGTAACGGAGGTAGTACAGACAATTTATCAATCATGAAGCTAGCACGACAGTAAAATAATGAGATCATTCTGTCAATCAATAAGGAACAAAGGATTCAAATTCCTATGGACTGGATTCCTATACCAGCCTTTGGTTTGTAGGAATTGCTCATAGGAATGCTAAAGGAAACATTCCTATCCTTTCCCTTCAATTCCATAGGGAAACTATAGGGAAAAAAACAATCTACTTAGACCTCATGGAAAAATTCCTTTGCACATGGAACAAGGCAAACAATGGATTTATGAGAGCAGCTTGTGTCTAATCATGGGAGTGATTCGAGTGAAGTAGAATAATTAGATTGATTAAGAAAGCAATTACTATTTTCTTTTCTCCTTTGCCTATCCAAATACCTAGGTATGAAAAATTCCTATGTTTTCGATTTCTCTGTTTTGCACTTGCATTCCTATCCTATTTCTATGTTTTCATTTTTCCTATGTTTTATCATTCCTGCAATCTAAAGGAGGACTAAGATACTCATCCAAATCTGAGTAGGAAAGAACTCAAACCTGAGTAACTAGATGTATAACCATACCTTCCATTCAACCAGTTGAGCTAAGCTCATTTTCTTTAAATTATGACCAACTTAGAAGGAACTAGCAGATATTTTTATCTAAAAATGTAGGGAGCTTGGGAAGGACTTAAACCTGGGTGTACCATG
>NW_027097334.1:0-16377 GCF_019320115.1 Miscanthus floridulus
GGCGCGGCCTCGCCGGAGCTAGCAGGCGCGGTGGCCTGCTGTGAGTTGGTGCTGTGTCCTTGGCGCGCCGGCCCTGCTCGCGCACGCCTTGGTCGCGCTGGCCGCCCCCATGTCTGCGATGGCCGGCCTCGAGGCCGCGGCGCCCGCCCGCGTGTCCACGACGGCCCTGAGGACGAACAGCCAGACTACCGAGTTCATTTGCTTCCCTCAAAGGGCATAACGATCTTTTCCCTTTGCCTCACTTGGACAACTAACGTTAGTTGCTAACAGAACTGACGAAAATGTCAAATAGGAAAGAAAAACTTAAGTGGAGGACATATAGGAAAGAATTTTAATTTCGGTGTCAAATAGAAAAGCATCATTATTTCTGGTGTCAAATAGAAAATTTTCTCTATCTTGCATGCCGGCGTATCCTTACATAGCAGTAGGGGGATTGTATCACTGTGTGCTAGCTATTTTTTTTATCTTAGGGGGTGTTTGGCACGGCTCCTCCAGAGGAGCCACGACCGTTTTGGAGGAGCCACAAATCCAAAATGGCTCCGGCTCCTCTGCTTTTCACTGAAAACGGCTCCTTCAGGAAAACGTTTGGTAGGCCGCAGGAGCCAGAGCTGGCGCCCGGGAGGAACCTACTAAACATGCCCTTAAACTATTTTCTCCTTAATTAAGAGGCAGAGCTACCATTTATGTTCAAAAAAAGAAGCCAAAAAAAAACTACCCACAAAGGCTAATCGATCATTGGGTACCACATTGCTGCGCTGCCGCTACTGTCGATTTTTCACAATCTTTTTTTATCTTCTTCAGTGTCACCACGACGTCCATAATTGAAATCCTCCGGTCAGGTGAGTCACTTGAGCAAAGCAAACCCACCTCAAATATTTGCAAAAGAAGTTGATTCAGGCCACAGATAGAAGACACATCTAGCAGTAACTTGCCGTCCAGAACATGAACAAGCTTCGCTGGAAATGCTTGATGGACCCACTGCCTGATGCTCAAATCTCCAACAAACATAGGATCTGTGGGTCGCTTCCCAGTGAATACTTCAAGGAGCATGATTCCGAAGCTAAACAAGTCGCTCTTGCGCGATGCCTTTCCATGTGATTCGTACTCTGATCATGAATTCAGAAACAAACTTTTAAGCACATTGATCAACCACAATTAATCAATGATTTATTCCAGTTAATGGGTTTACCAAAACTAATATAACAATAGTATACAGGTTATATCATTCAGTACCTGGTGCCATATACCCAAGTGTTCCAGGCATGCTTGCCGTGATCTTTGAATTGTCATCACCCAGTAGCAACTTTGCAATGCCGAAGTCTGCTACATGCGCCATCATTTCCTCATCAAATAGCACATTGCTAGGCTTCAAGTCACAGTCAGGATAACATCGTAATGCTCATGGTGCAGATACTCCATTGCTGTCGATACATCTAGCATGATATCCAGCCTCTTGAGGAACCCTAAATGGCCTCTCCATTCAGAGTGCAGGAGCATGTCTAAACTGCCATTGGGCATGTACTGGAGCACCAAAGCTCTGAAGTCCATGTTGGAGCAGGTGTTCAGTACCTTTATCAAGTTCCGGTGCCGAGTCATGCGAAGTACACGGCATTCAGCATCGAAGCTTCTAATTGCCACTTCCAAGTTCATGTCAAGAACTTTTATCGCAACCATCGATCCAGTGCTCAGTTGGAACTTGAAAACTTTTCCAAAGCTCCCACTACCCAATAGGTTATCGTTGCTAAAATTATCAGTGGCATGAACGAGCTCATGATAGGTGACTATAGTGTGATTCATGACATTGATGTCACCTGGAGTGTGACTTGAAGCCTCTGTCTTATTTTTACATTTTCTTCTGATCATTAGGAAAATGCAAATAAGAGAAGAGCCAGATGCAACAGCGATGGCTGCAAGGAGAAATTTTAGGAAGTGTCTACTATTTGAGTGAGACTTCTGAAGACATGGCAAAAATCCAAGACGTGGAGCACCACATAATGCAGAATTTCCGATCAAAGACTGCAATGTGATGTTTGAGAAGACTCCTCCATCTGGTATCTTGCCTTCTAGCCTATTGAAGGAGAGATTCAAGGTTGTCAAGTATGTGAAGTTTGCAAGGAATTTGGGAATGGTACCAGAGAGGTTGTTGGAGGAGAGGTCCAATGTTGCTAAGCTAGTAAGCTCTTGAAATGAGTAAGGTATTGAGTCGCCGAATGAGTTGTGTGATAGATTTAGGTAGGTGAGCATCCTAATTTAACCAAATGATTCTGGGATACTTCCAAGAAAAAAGTTAGAAGACAAGTCAATTGTATCAACTTGTTTTAGCCCACTAAGATCATTGGGTACTCCACCAGCAAAGGAGTTATGAGAAAGATTTAGCTGGATAAGTTTACCAAGCAGGAATAAGCTTCCGGGTATCATTGAGTCCAATTGATTATGGGACAAGATTATGCTTTCTAGTTCACTCAGATTGCCAATGCTATCTGGTATAGAGCCAAATAATTTGTTTCCTTGGAGATGCAATAACTGTAAGCTCCTGAGCATACCAATTTGTGTCGGGATGGGGCCTGAAATGTCATTGGTAGACACATCTAACCTTGAGAGACTTTGCATCATGGTGAGAGATTCTGGGATCGCCCCTGTGAGCAGGTTGCTAGGAAGGTGTAGCTGTTCAAGACTGCTTACATTTGAAAATGATGATGGCAGCCCACCTGTTAGCTTATTTTCACTTGCAGAAAATATAAGTAATTGTGCAGACAGGTTCCCAACTTGGTCAGGGAGAACCCCGGTGAAAGAATTAGAATCTAAGGCAATGATCGAAAGTTGTTGCCAATTCCAAAGGGAGGACAAGAAGTCAAGGTTTCCATCTAAGTTATTCACTGATAGATCAAGCCAGTTCAGAGATGGGATATTGCCTAATGTTTCTGGTACTGAGCCAGACAATTGGTTCATTTGCAAATCTAGGAATGACAGTTCGGATAAATTCCCAAGAGAACTTGGAATTACACCTGTTAGCTGATTTTGCGTGAGATGTAGATATGAGAGATTTTGCATAAAGCCTATTTCCATAGGGATTTCACCAGTCAGGTTGCAGTAAGAGAAATCTAGTGAAATCAGGCTTGTGAGATTGCCAAGAACAGCCGGGATAGATCTAACAAGGTAATTTCCACCCATGTAAAGTTCAATGAGAAATGGCAGCTGAGCCAACCATGTTGGCACAGCATCTACAAAATAATTCGAGGGGATGGAGAGAGTTTCTAGGTATTGGCATGCTGCAAGCCCCACTGGAATCGGGCCTGCAATGTTATTCCAACCCAGGGAAAACGTGCGCAGCATCGGAAGGTTGAAGGTTGCATTGCGCGGAATTTGCCCTGTCAGATTGTTATGCGAGAGTACCAAGCCTTGCAGCCTCGACATATTATAGGTGGCTGAGGGTATCGTGCCAGAGAGGTGATTGCCACGCAGGTTCAAATACTCAAGCATGGGAAGGGAGGCCACACCATGTGGTATGGGACCTGACAGGCTGTTGTTTCCAAGGTTGATGAACCACAGCGAAGGAGTGTTATTGAACAGATGTGGCGGGTATCTGGCCACTCAACTCGTTCATATGCAGAGCTATCCTCAAAAGGCTTCCCAGATTCTGCAGCAACTATGGAGCGGGATCTCGTCTGAGAGGTGGTTGTTACCTAGGTTAAGAAGCACGAGCTTTGTGAGGTTTCCTATGGTGGGTGGAATGGCACCGGATAGGCGGTTTTCGCCGAGGAGGAGCCACCGTAGCCGGCGTAGCCTACCAAGATTGGCAGGAATGGGGCCGACGAGGCTGGTGTTTGTGAGGTCGAGAACGGATAGGAAAGAAAGGTTACCGAGATGAGCCGTGAGCTCTCCTTTGAGGGGCACATCCGGCAACGATAGAGCCGTGACGCGCTGCCGGCGGTGGCTGCATGAGACGCCGGCCCAGCGACAGAAGGAGACGTTGCTTGTCCAGCTGTTGGCGAGGATGCCGAGAGGATCCGAGAGCTGGGCTCTGAAAGCCAGCAGTGCGTCGAGGTCGGTGGTTGAGTCAGACTCGGATCAGGACTTGGAGAAGCGGAGGAGGATCCTGCTGCTGCAAGGGCTGTCAGCGACATGGCCAACAACACTGGCGTGAGCGTGACCATGATGGTTGCAGCGGCCATTGCTAATTTCATGAATGGCAATCTGGTCACTGAGCGTCCTTTCTATAGTTTGGTAGCTATCTAACTATAGCAACTTGCCTGAAATTTCTGCAGGTCGGGTTTCATTTTCCAATATACTATCGTTGACTGACCTTGACCCTAAACCTGTGTTCTGGCCAGCGGTTTGGGGCGCGTTTGGTTGCCTTCTCTTGGCTGCCTGCATCGCATCCGGCATGCAGGCTACCGGTGGCCAGGCTCTGGAGATACAGGTATCGGTGTTTGGCTGTTTGGGTGTACAGATACAAGATCCAGGAAGAATTTTGGTTGACAGGCAATCGGAATTATTTTTTTTAGCCATTTTTTTGAAAAATATTTATAAATAGATCTCTGATGGTTTAATTTTCGTTTAGGGATCCTGACCTTCAGGCCTGGGCGCCGAGAAAACACGTCTCGGCTCCATGGCGCCGAGGTCTTGGCGAGGTGTTGAACGTGGCGGTGACCTGACGCCGATGTGGACAAGGTCTCGGCGCCGTAGATCTTGGCGCCGAGCTATTACCCTATAGATTTTGGCGTTTGAAATGAAACAAATATAATTGTTCCGATGAACATGCAACAACGTCGTTGCAGTTCAGCTGTTTAGGACGCGCGTGACTTAGCTCAAAGGCCTGGGTTCAAACCCAACGCTAAATCTTTTTTTGCTATATTTTTATAAACAATATAACAAGAAAAATTATTTCGAGAAACATGCTATATCTCAGTTGTAGTCTAGTTGGTTAGGATCTTTGGCTCTAACATGAGACCTAGGTTCAAATCCAGCAGACAAATTTTGTTTGCTGCATTTATTAATTATTATTTTTGCTTACTTAGTTATTACTAAGGTCCTAGGTTCCACCAAACTTTGTTATTATTAACATGAGAGAACACTATTTACTAATTTGTAATTTGTTTTGGATGAAAGATACATCTCAAGGTGCATTTATTTATATATTGTCTAAATCCAAATCCTCCCTATATTATCATAATCATGGATGTATTTATTTATTTATTAGTTTATATACCTCGGTAGTAGTGTTTTTTTAATGAGAGGGAGATCCTCCTCCGTTCCTCACCAAACTTAGTTGAACAGTCCAAATGATGATAATATGGAGCTCTTAGTTAATACATTAAGCCCATTCTTCTTGTTAATTCTATTTCATATAAAATAGAGAGGTATGCAAATTAAAGAGCTCAATGTTGAAATAGGGAGGCAAAGAAAATTACACTTACTTAATATAAAATAAATTATTTTATTTATTTACTCCTTGTCTCGGAAACCTTCAACTTATATATGATGACAAAAGCCATATGCATGTAAGTGAAAGGACGGCCAAGCAACAAGATATATATAAACACATCACTTAACCCAACTTGATCATGGTACGTAATGTTTCAAAATCAAATAAAAAATAAAATAAATATACAGTGTACGGTGGAACAATGGAACAATAATATACAGTGTGCGGTGAAACCCAGGATGCTAATAATAAAGAAATAATATTTTTTATTGTAATTGCTTATAAAAATAAAAATTTAACAAAAAAATATTTGTTGCTTGGGTTCAAGCCTAGGTCTGTGTGCTGAGACTCGTGTGCTGGGTTCGAACCTAGCTAAGTCACGTGCATCATAACCGTCTAAACCATAATGGCGTTGTTGCATGTTTCTTGAAACAATTATACTTGTTTCATTTCAAACGCCAAGATCTATAAGGTAATAGCTCAGCGCCAAGATCTATGGCGCCGAGCTCGACGCCAAGATCTAGGCGCCGAGGCTTTGTCCACGTCGGCGCCAGGTCACCGCCACGTCCGACGCCTCGCTAAGACCTCGGCGCCAAAAACCATGGCGCCGAGGTCATGGTCTATTTGTGAATATTTTTCAAAAAAAAACTGAAAAATAAAAAATTCGGACAGACAATACAGTGTGGGGACCACATGGAAGCACCTCGTCACCCTAAGGCGCGCGTGCCGCGGGAGCCTGGCTCCGGAGAAACGACTTCCGATTGCGTTTCCAGGGAGCCTGGCCGGCGGCGGTTGATTGCATGAGTCGGGCCTGGCCCAAGGTGAGATGCAGGCATCCAAACGCATGTTCCTTGCATCTCGGCAGCCTGGCCCAGCCATATGCGGCCAACCAAACGCGCCCTTGGTGCATCCACGGGCCAAAGATCGTCTACCTGAGGAAAACCTCCGCGGTCCTCTGAACCACAGTAAATGCATGGAATTTTGACTGGATTGCAAATTTGGAATCCATGGAGTTGCAAATTTGGAATCCATGGAATTCTGGATTCTGAAGGTCTTAGCTTTCCAGAATTCCTCTGAACAACAGTAAATCCATGGAATTTTGACTGAATTTCCAGAATTAACTGATCTGAATTCTGAAGGTCTTAGCTTTCCACGACGAATCCGTGTTGTTCCATTTATGACCTCTCTCTCTCTCTCTGGTCGAAAGTTAAATATATCATCTGCTATTCACTTATCGATTAAAAGCTTCGTAATCAGAAAGTATTCTTTGAACAGTTTGTTGACTTGTTCGATGACAATGGACGTCGCCTAGTTTATCAGTGAACTTAAGACATACCTACTAATTGGTGAGGCCATCTCGACTCACAACCAATCACCCATGATCGTCTAGGCAAATCATTTCATTGCTTATACTCCCTCTGCCCCTGAATAATTAGATTTCTATCAAGTTTCGGACATATATAGTATAGCTGTCAAATGACTATATTACCCTTGATTAATTTGAGTTCCACTAATAAATTGCACACTAATCGGTGTTTGGGTTACGCGCTGGTCACAGCCCTGTTCATTTCGCTGAAATTTGGCTTATGTTGAAATATTGTGAGACAAAAACAATGTTGGTTCGCTGAAAAGTACTACTTAAGTAGTGTAACAAAACAAGGCTATTTACTACTCATCCAGCCAACTGCAGCAAAATTGGCCACCAGGAGGGGATGCAGCATTAAATAGGATGATAATACGAGGAGTACTAAACGGGCTGGTGGATCATCATCCTCCAGGAATCGACTTATTTGTGGACAATTTTTTCTCCAGAAATTGATTCTTTCAGCAAAGGGAGTATATTGGAGGTAGTGGATTAAGTATGGATGGCCAAAAGGCATGAGGCCTAGGCTGGTAAATGGCCTGATATTTTGGCCCGACCCAGACACAGGCACACTCTAAAACATGCCTGGTCTAGCTCGTGAGGTGTGCCATGTTTGGGACACTGTTGGGCCACTCTAGGCAACACAAAGAACGACCCATTTATGAGGCGGTCTAGTAGGTCCATACAGGAATGGCGATGGGTATTCGAAGCCTGACTACCCGTCGAGTTTTGCCTGATAAAAAGGCGGGTATTAGAAGATATCTTCATCGGCGAGTATGCTATTGAATAAAAATCTCTACCAGTCAGGTAAACGGGTATGGTCGTACAGGTACGGGAACATATTACCCATACTTGTGTACCTGCAGGCAATTTTACCCATTTTAGCAATACATGTCTTCATTGTTACTACAAAATACACATATATGTATATATCCAAAATATCTATGACTATTATACTATTAGTTAGTGAACTTTTTGTTACTATGTTATAATTGTTGATATCTATTCACAAATAATTTAGGATATAGGATTTTAATAATATAATATATTCAAGTTTTTCTGTTTGTTGCGGGTTGAGTATTTATAACCATGTGTGTACGGGTATGGATAAATTCATTTACCATGTGTGTGGAAACATGTATTTTAGCGGGTATAATTTTGTGAGGCGGATACGGGTGTGGGATGGCACTACCTGACGCGTATATACCTGTTACCATCTCTAGGCCCGCAACCCCACTCCAAATAAAAAAGTTTGATGGCCAGCGGTGAACCCTAGCCAACCCTTCGATCCACTCCCACTCAAACCTCTACTTCTAGTCACTCTGGATTCTCGCCAACCTTCCTTCTCCCTTCATAGCTACACCACTCACTTTCCGTTCCCTTGCTAGTCTCCATCTCCTCCGCACACCCATTCTAAGCATCGCTGCTCTTGTCCCTTCTCTCTCCTCCATCGCTCCTTGCCCCCTCCATTGGCACTCCCACAATGCGATATGATGAGGGCTCATCGATGCTGACTATGTATAGATCCTTGATGTCGATTGCCTCCAGATTCATCATGTCTCCTCTGCTTTCGATGGCCTGGCTATTCCACCTCCAAATAATCTTGATGAGGCGGCAGTGCTCGCCATGCTAGCACGGGTCCAACGGGATCATCGGGTCGGCATGACACGATTAAATCATCGCGGTCCCCTGCCTAGGCCTTAGAGTGAGTCCATGGGCGGGCACAACATGGCACAACTTGCTTCTCATACTGTGTCGAACCGACCATCTTGCCATCTACAGTGTGGTACTACTGCACGAGACAAAACAACATAGTGGATCGACGTCGCATTTGTTTGGATGGTACCTCGGCATTGATTTTGCAGAGCACAAGGCAGCATGAAGTATCCCTAATTCCCCTTGGATATTAGCGCCTAATTCTCTTGGGATCTTAGCAATCATGTACAAGCAACTATTCGCTCCGTCCCAAAACAAATCAACTAATATAATCACTCTAAGTAAAATTATCTTGAGTTTAATCAACTTTTTAGTGAAGAATAACAACATTTATGATATCAAATAAGTAGAATGATGTATCTAGTAGTTACACTTAGGCCCTGTTTGGATCCACCTCAACTAAAATTTAGCTAACTAATTGCTAGAGCTAAAATTTAACGGGTGGGTGTTTGGATCCTCTAGCCAATTAAAAACCTTGACCATGCTACCCTCATTAATTCCATTGTTTAGCTACCTAAACCTTAATTGGGGTGTTTGGATCTTCCAGGTAAACTTTAGCTGGGGTAGTTTGGTCATTGAGGCCTTTTATCTAGTTTTAGCTAGGTTGAAATAGCTAAATGGATTGTGTATATTTTAACCTCCAGCTAAAGTTCAGCTGGATTTAGCCGTGGACTGTTTGGATTCACCACTTTATTAGCCGGTGAATCGAAACAGGGCCTAGAATAATAATTTGGCTTGGAATAACTTCATATTATAACCAAAAGGTACTGTACTTTGCACTCGTGAACTAAAAAGGTCACGTGCACATTTGACGCATATGGGCCGGCAGGCGGCAGCGCGTTCAATAACGAACAAGTCCACCACGGGCAGCACGCGGCAGCAGTCTAGCAGAGCTGAACAACGGTGCCCGAGAGCAGTTTCCACAACGTTTCTTTCTTCGTTCCTCCACTGACTGAACCCTCATTCTTCGGCCGCCGGGACGGACTCTCTCACCGGCCGGCACTGCACAATTTCCCCCGAACCTCACATAGTCACATGCTGGCTGGACTACGCGTGACATCGCGGAAATTCGGTTGGGTGGGGGTTTGGCTCGCAGCGGCAGCGGCAGCGGCAGCGCAGCTCGTTTTCAGCATCCGGACGGGGACGAGATAGCTTCCGCGCGGCCCAAGTAACCGAGATTCTCTCTGTCACTCTGCCAGTTTCCTTTCCTACCTTTCAGCTTGCTTGCCAAGTCTACGGCTCTACGGCCCCTGCTCCGCCCACCGCCCTCGGCTATAAATGCAGCGTGGCGAAGCTCAAGGCAGCCCGCAAGTCACGGAGAGCGCGCAAGCAGCTGAGCTACTTCAGGCAGCTTACAAGGAGAAAGACAGCTTGCTAAGAGATCGCGATGGCGTCCATGATGGGAGGAGACTTCGTGGAAGCGTACGTGCTCAAGAACGCCTACAAGGAGAAACTCCGGCGCATGGAGGCGGCCGAGGAGAAGAAGAGCAAGCAGGGCCCCGCGGAGAAGGAGAAGAAGGCCTCGGGCGGCGGCGGCGGCAGGGGAGGAGGAGGAGGAGGCCTTTTCGGGCTCCTGAAGAAGAAGGTGCACCCGAAAGCGGCCGCGTCGCCCATGGAGACGAGCAGCGCTGAAGAAGCCTCCTCTTGATTCAGCTCTCTCCATATTTGGTGTCATCAATGCCGGACGATCGGTCGTCGATCGTCGTAGACGAAGTACGAATTGTTAGAAGGACAGCTTGCAATTACGCAAGCAGTGCTTTTCTAGGATCGTGGACTCTTCGTTCTTTCTTTCTTTGTTGACGATCCAGCGTGTAACGAACTCGCTTCAGATCGATCATGTTGTTTCATTGGTCATTACTCAGTGTAAGTTACGTGAAATGGCAAAAAACGGCAAAAAGGAATGTAAAAATATTTTGTCGGGTACGACTGACTGTCAACTCTTTCCAAGCTAGTGGGTGTCTGCTGCCTCTGCTTGACTCCGTAATTTACTCTTCAATCTTCTTCGTTGGCCAAGCGCCCAGGCCATAATATAATTAACTTCGGCTAGAATATTGTTTTCCGTAGGTGAAATGCGATAATTAAATATTTTTCATATTAACGTCCAAGTTATGCAAAGTTAAATTCTGGGCAAGTTTTCCTCTTCTTTTATAAATAGAAATTTGCAGTCTCGTGCCTTTCGTTCAAAAAAAATTCTAGGTGATTCAGCTTTTGTTGGCTCCCACCTCCCAGCACACTGAAATTGCTTGGTCTCTGTCTTCAGTCTACTGATCAGTACTGAGGAGTGAGGAGAGCAGCCAGCAAACAAGGATAATCATATCGCTAAACTATGTTCAGGCCGTCTTGGGACCAACATGGGAATGGGACAGTGGTTCCAGAACTCTCCCATTTTGACCTCTGCAAGCTCCCATTTCGATCCGTGCCGGCCAAGCGGAGCTTGAAAGTGAAAGCTCCCATTTCGATCCTTGCCGGCCAAGCGGAACTTGAAA
The DNA here is from genome assembly GCF_019320115.1 of Miscanthus floridulus. Taxonomy (NCBI): domain Eukaryota; kingdom Viridiplantae; phylum Streptophyta; class Magnoliopsida; order Poales; family Poaceae; genus Miscanthus; species Miscanthus floridulus. The sequence goes on from NW_027097334.1 coordinate 10,991, forward strand.
AAAAAAATCTCTCTCTCAGGTCTCAGGGAACCAAAGCCATCTCACGCGCTTTTTGGTCGCTGTAATTGAACTATATATATGTTCAACGTGCTCCGAAGTCCGAACATTCTCTCGAAGAATACAGATTATTTTTCTTAACAAAAAACATGCTCCACACGTTCTAATAAGAAAATATAAGCTGCGGAAGCGACGAATAGATCCCATAGCGTACACAACCGGTTGCTCTGGATACACACGCATATGTGAGTGATCCATATTTTAAACACCAGCTGGCCAGATCTCCAGGCCGCCAACTTCATTTCATTGACTTCATAGACGCGCTGACAAAAGGAATATATAGTGTTAGGTAATCTCAGCCGAAAGCAAAGATCAAAATATCAAATTGATGATTCTTGGCATGCCTACATGCATGAGATGGATCGAGAGAAGTCTTACAAAGTTACGGGAAGGAGAAGTGCAGTGCGCTGACTGATGTTTTGTGCAGAAGTGAGAATAAGCCAGTCCCTCGACTGATGAGTTCGTGGCGTCAGCATATATAGTCGTAAGTCGTGGGATCAATCCGATGGCTGCGAATAAAGTCCTAATCATCATCAGTACTTGGTAATCAAATCTGCACGTGTGAAAACATTAGCCGTAGGCCATTTTTATGCACCTGTGCCCGAGGACCGATCGAGAACGTGAAGCGCCTTCCACCGCGTTTCTCTTGCACCGCAGCAAACGAAACGACCCAACGGCACGGACTCGGAGAGCGGGAGAGAGGCAGCGCGGGGTCGCTTCGTCGGCGGCCATGGAGACCGGTGATGGAGCCTCTTCTTGAATGTTCCGTGTTAGGGTTCTTTTCTTAGGTATGTTCATCGGATCGGGATATTTAGCACAGTAATAGAGCATTCGGATTTCACAGAGAGATTGAGAGATAGGTGATAGGTGGCAAACCGTCAAATGCCGTAGTTGTTGAAGCTCCGGCCGGAGTTTCGTTGACGGACGCCATCTGCGCGCCGACAGCGACGGTCGGTGGAGAGGGAGTCGGCGCTGTGGCGTCCTCGGCGGCGGCGTGAGCGTCGGGTGGCGTTGCCGGCGTCGGTGGTACTTCCCGTCGCTGGCAGCGCCCCTACTTTCGATCGGGTCTAGGGTTTAGGATGTCGGTGGGGTGACTGGCGGCGCGGTCAACCTCATACTGCGAGCCCCGGCCCCCACCTTCCTTTATAGCGCTGTGCGACGGGGGCCCACCAACCATGTAGGGTTGGGCGCCCCCGATCAGGGCGCGAGGACAAGGCCCAGTTAGGTCGTTGGGCCTAACTGGTGGGAGATCAATACTAACATTCTCCCCCTTGATCTCTCATCTATTCTTCGTTCTTTAATTTCACGCTCAAAACTTTCAATTCATAATTTTCTTGCTTCCATCCTATTTCATCATAGATTAGTGCATAGAACTGTCCCATCGTCACAACAATTAGTGCCGTTAGACTAACAGCCACAATACAATTCTCCGTTTTAAAATGTAAACTTTCTTTGGGCCCTTCGTATGTTCGGGTATCATAGGCTTTCCCTTAAACTCATGCCGGCTACGTGTTCTCTGAACACGTTGGGTGGTAAGCCCTTTGTGAGCGGATCCGCGAGCATTTTTTCTATACTTATATGCTCAAGATTTATTATATGATCCCGAACTTTATCTTTCACAACATAGTACTTTATGTCAATGTGTTTGGCAGCACCACTTGACCTATTGTTGTGAGCGTACTGTACCGCTGGATTGTTGTCACAATACAATCGCAGTGGTTCATTTATATCATCAATCACTTTCAATCCGGGTATGAATTTCTTCAGCCAGTTCACCTGCCCCGTTGCCTCATAGCATGCTACAAACTCGGCATACATTGTCGAGGATGTAGTTACGGTTTGTTTGGAGCTTTTCCACGATATAGCCCCTCCTGCGAGAGTAAATACATATCCTGACGTGGATTTTCTTTCGTCTCCCGCATAATTAGAATCTGAATACCCCTCTATCTGCAGGGAATCAGATCTTCTATACGTAAGCATGAGGCCTTTCGTACCCTGCAAATAACGCAGGACTTTCTTCACTAATTTCCAATGTTCAATTCCTGGATTCTTTTGATATCTGCCAAGTAACCCGGTAACAAAAGCTAAGTCAGGGCGTGTACACACTTGAGCATATTGTAAACTTCCAACAGCTAAAGCATACGGTACCGCTTTCATTCGGTCAATTTCATATTGGTTCTTAGGACACTGATGTTCCCCAAATCTATCGCCCTTGACTATAGGAGCAGGTGAAGGACTGCACGCATGCATACTAAATTTCTTCAGGACCTTTTCTATGTATGCCTTTTGCGATAATCCTAGAACCCTTTTTCTCCTGTCTCGGTGAATCTCTATTCCCAAAACAAACGAGGCCTCACCGAGATCTTTCATATCAAAGTTCGAGGACAAGAATTTCTTCGTTTCCATCAGTAGATTGATATCACTACTAGCAAGCAAGATATCATCCACATACAAAATTAGGAATATGTACTTTCCATTCCTGAACTTTGCATAAACGCAATTGTCCTCAACATTTTCTTCAAACCCAAAACCTTTTATCGTTCTATCAAACTTCAAATACCACTGTCTTGAAGCTTGTTTCAATCCGTAGATTGATTTCTTCAGGCGGCATCCCATATTTTCCTTTCCTTTTACGACAAAACCTTTTGGTTGTGCCATATAAACATTTTCTTCCAAATCCCCATTTAGGAAAGCCGTCTTTACATCCATTTGATGTAACTCTAAGTCATAGTGGGCTACAAGTGCCATTATAATTCTGAAGGAATCTTTACATGAGACTGGAGAAAACGTCTCATTATAATCAATCCCTTCTCTTTGCGTGAAGCCTTTCGCCACGAGTCGCGCTTTAAATCTTTCTATATTCCCTTGGGAGTCATATTTCGTTTTGTAGACCCATTTATAGCCTACTGTTTTGGCTTCTTTAGGAATATTTTCTAAGTTCCAAACTTTATTGGTACTCATTGATTTCAATTCATCTTCCATGGCTTTAAGCCACTTTGATGAGTGGTCGCTTCTCATGGCTTCTTCAAATGAGGTGGGATCGTCCCCCATCTGACATTCTTCAGTTTCATAAACTTCATAGTCATCAGTAATAGCTGATCTTCTTATTCTTTGAGACCTTCTAGGTGCCTCCGGCACTTGTTCCACGTTGGGCTGTTGTTGTTCTTCCTCATGTGCAACATTTGGTTCCATAGTTTCCTCAAGGATAGGTTCCTCAAGAACAGGTTCCTCATGTTCATTCATTGTCGCCATGGGAGAACTTGCAACAGGTGTTGGCACTACAGTGTCCTGCACTATCGGTGCAACAGCAGCAGGTAGCGTGAAGAATGGTTCTTCAACCATCGGAGTGGGTACATGTACCCGCTTCTCTTGTAGGCTGATTTCTCGTGCTACCATGCTCCCCCTGATCATGTTATCCTCTAAGAATACATCTTGTCTTGTTTTTACAATCTTCGTATGTCTGTCAGGACAATAGAAGCGATATCCTTTCGATCTTTCTGGATAGCCAATAAAATGGTAGCTGACTGTCTTAGAGTCTAACTTTCCTATGTTTGGGTTAAACACTTTTGCCTCAGCTGGACAGCCCCACACACGCAAATGGTTAAGTGAGGGTTCCCTTCCTGTCCATAATTCATACGGTGTTTTAGGCACCGATTTACTTGGTACTCGATTAAGTATGTGAATGGCGGTTTTCAGTGCCTCCATCCATAAACTAATCGGTAATGTGGAGTAACTCATCATGCTTCTTACCATATCCATTAAGGTACGGTTACACCTTTCAGCCACTCCATTCTGCTGAGGCTCCCCCGGTGTGGAGTACTGAGCAACTATGCCATTTTCCTGTAGGAACCTTGCAAATGATCCAGGAATTTGGCCATATGGGGTATGTCGCCCATAGTACTCTCCACCTCGGTCTGATCGTACTATCTTTATTTTCTTATTGTGTTGATTTTCAACTTCAGCTTTAAATATTTTGAATTTATCCAATGCTTTCGATCTTTCTTTAATTGGATAAATATTGCCATAACAAGAGTAGTCGTCTGTGAATGTTATAAACGAGTCATAACCATCCACACTTTTCACAGGAAAAGGACCACATATATCTGTGTGGATTATTTCTAAAATTCCTGTGCTTCGTTTGGCATCTTTCTTAATTTTCTTGACATACTTTCCTTTGATGCAATCAATACATTGCTCTAAATCTGAAAATTCTAAGTGCGGGAGAATTAATTCCTTAACCAATCGTTCCATTCTCCTCCTCGAAATATGGCCCAAGCGACAATGCCATAATTTCGAAGAGACAGTATCAATTCTCTTCCGCTTCTTAGTTACATCCGTAGATGGGGAATCATTCATATTCTCATCACATACATTGTTCACATTCTCAGCAAGAGATAATAAATAAAGCTTGTTGTCGATGCGGGACCCACAGGATACCCCGCAAGGGAGAGAGAATATCTAGTCCAACCAGGACTCTCCCCATGTAATCTTAGTAGTATAGCTATTAAGTAATCCTACTAGGAAATCTCATTGTAAACGGACTAGGACTCTGGCCTCCTGACTATATAAAGGAGGGCAGGACTCCTGGGAGAGGACAGACGACCATTGTACAACACAACACTTGACAATCAATCCAACGCAAAGGCTAACGCCGACTGGACGTAAGGTTATTACTCGATCTACGATCGAGGGCCTGAACCAGGATAAATCGACTGTGTCTTGCGTTAACCATCGAGTTCGGCATACGCCGAAGCCCGAACATACTGCCCCGGGTACCCCCATGGCAGGCTATCGGTGGTAAAACATCGACAGCTGGCGCGCCAGGTAGGAGATTTCGGCGACTTTGCATCCGAGAACTCGATGGACCTCGACAACATAATCTTCCCGACAGGATCAACTTTCATCTTCGGCTCGTGGATCTGCGAGGCGGACAACAACGGCAAGCTTCAGGGCCATCTCCTCAAAGATCCAGATCATCATGAAGAATTTCATATTTCACCAACTACAACGGATCAGCTCACCAGAAGATTCGCACAGCTCACAGATTCTGATTCAAATCAGATCTCACGGCCACTCATATCCGATTCGAATTCAAACATCAAGGCGAAGTTTTATCCGAGTGCTTTCAAAAAACTGAGTTCTTTTTTGGCAAGATTCCAGAGCACAACCCAAAACAACTCGGATTACCCTTAGAGTTCTTCCAAGAAGTCGAGTTCTTTTCCATTTGGGCTCGACAACATGGCAAAATCCTATCAGGGACAGTTCGAAAGATCTTTCAATCCAAGATGCGGGATACCACTGATAGGAGCTCAGGAGGGTCTCGTGCTACA
>NW_027097334.1:23907-40000 GCF_019320115.1 Miscanthus floridulus
GTTTTGAGCTTGACCTTCATGGTCACCGACCACTCTCCATAGTTGGTGCGAGTCAGCGTTGGTCAACTGGTGTCGCTGACCTCCTGTACCGTGCAAACAACGACCTCCGGTCGTGGCTGGGCAGCCACAACAGTCCCATTGATGTCGCCCATCTCTGAATTATCCGTCATTGCTAGCGGTTAGTCCGGCAACGGCGTTCGTACGGCTCTGATACAACTTGTTAGCCCACAGGATCATCGGCTCAGGTGAGTCGACCACTCACCAGTCTTGCCGACCACGGCCGAGCACGACCGAGGTTGTCCGACCACACACACTACGGCTAGAGGTAGAAGAAGAGGGAGAACAGAGTATACACACACAGTACAAGCATCAGCGTTGGTCAGAGCCCTGTATAGGAGATGGCAAAACTAAACTCTCTTTGTTGAGTTGCAGTGGGAAACTATATATACAACTCTATCCATCTAGTCCTAGTATAACGCACATGCTGCAACAGTAACTAGATAACCCAGCAGGACTGACTTCTGCGCCTGTCCCTGCATGTGGCTACAGTCCGGCAGATGAGCCGTTCGGCGCCTGCCTCTGCAGCGGCTACAATACCACAGCAGTAGACCTTTTCGGCGTCGTCTTCCCTTGCTGTGTTCACACAAGAAAGCAGTAGATTATCTAACACCATAGCGCACACAACCGATTGCTCTGGATACACACGCATGAGTAATCCATGTTTTAAACACCAGCTGGCCAGATCTCCACGCCGCCAACTTCATTTCATTGACTTCATAGACGCGCTGACATAAGGAATATTCATCTTATCCATGCTTGTCGTAAACGATCGTAAATTTCTAGCTAGAATAATATTTTTCTCTCACATAAACCAGCTAGCAGTACTTCTTCACGAACCAGCCAACCGAACAGGCTGATATAGTGTTAGGTAATCTCAGCCGAAAGCAAAGATCAAAATATCAAATTGATGATTCTTGGCATGCCGACATGAATGTTTCAAGCATGGATAAGATGGATCGAGAGAAGTCTTACAAAGTTACGGGAAGGAGAAGTGCAGTGCGCTGACTGATGATTTGTGCAGAAGTGAGAATAAGCCAGTCCCTCGACTAATGAGTTCGTGGCGTCAGCATATATAGTCGTAAGTCGTGGGATCAATCCGATGGCTGCGAATTAAGTCCTAATCATCGTCAGTGCTTGGTAATCAAATCTGCACGTGTGAAAACATTAGCCGTAGGCCATTTTTATGCACCTGTGCCCGAGGACAGATCGAGAACGTGAAGCGCCTTCCACCGCAACAAACGAAACGACCCAACGGCACGGACTCGGAGAGCGGGAGAGTGGCAGCGCGGGGCCCTCTTCGCGTTTTCAGTGTGCCCGTCTATGCCTTCCGGCTTCCGCGCCGCCCAAGCAACCAAGATTCTTCGCCCCCTTGTCAGTTTCCTCTCGCTTCTCTGCTTGCGTGCCAAGCCTACGCCCGGCTCTTCTCAACTCGAGCCTATAAAAGAGCGGGCACGCGCCTCAACTCCTTCCCCGCAAACTCACAGGAAGCGCGCAGCTGAGCTACCTCTGTCAGCTTAATCGACCCAGTTCAGTTGCAAAGAGGAAATTTCAATTAGGAGAGGAGCAGGTCATTTGCAATGGCGTCCATGATGGGAGGAGACTTCGTGGAGGCGTACGTGCTCAAGAACGCCTACAAGCGGTGGCGGAGCCAGAAATTTATGGCTGGGTATGCCACATGTATAAAATTTCGAAGCAGCCAGCAGGGAAAAGGGCAAGGGCCGCAGCCCGCAGGGGGCGACCGGTCGAGCCGACGAGGGGGAGTGCAGGGGGCGAGTCGACTAGAGTGGGGGACGTGGCGAGGTGCTGCCCGGCAGTGCCGGTCATCGGAGTAGGGGAGGTGCTCCGTGCTCAGGGCCGTCTCGAGGAATTTGGGGCTGGAGCGACGATAAATCAGGGCCCTAAAGTTTATATAAGTTGTATGGCTAATAAAATTAAATCATAGCTTCAGTGAAATATATAAGTTTAACATGTATTATAGACATACTTTCACTTAAATTTATAACTTTAATATGTATTCTTTTGTACCATACGTAGAAATACAGTAAAAATATTACTAACCTCAAGAATCATATTCGGCTCGTTCGGCTGGTAGGTTATCAGCTCGTTTTAGCTTGTTTCAGTTTATTTTCTCTCACAGAATAATATTGAATTATCCGAAATAATCTAAAATCTATTGTGCAACCATCAGCCGAACACGCCCATTTTCTATTTTTGAATTAATTTAAATAAATTCATAGAGTTTATATATATATAAAGTCAAGTCCCATGCCTAAGAGCCTGTTCGCTGGTTGGTTTCTGGGCTGATAAGCCCTGCTGGTGCTGGTTTGTTGTGAGAGAAAAACACTGTTGACGGGCTGATAAGCCCTGGCAGAAACCAACAAGCGAACAGACTGTAAATGTCTAATGTCTTCAGCCCTTCACTCTAATTAGAACAAAAGAAAACACAAACAAATCAAATCAACCGACTACAACATTAGTAAATTATTAAATTAAGAATTTGCTAGCACGTCAGGACTCTATAGGTTTAATTAACTTACCTGTTCCAGCCAGTCCATGCACACAGAGTCACAAGCAGGCTAAGATCGGAAGGTACTAGGCAGGAAGAGGACACTCAGTAGACGGGGTCGACGCTCAGTTCTTGTGATATTGCGGCAGATGAATCATTGAGTGTAATGCTTCGGCTTGTGGGGCACGGGCGCGGCGGCAGATGAATCGTCAGCCAGTCAGGCACACGGCAGGCAGCAACGCGCCGTGAAGGCGCATGCGAGCAGGGAAAGGGGCGACCGGCAGGGTCGACCGAGCGACGGAGTCATGGAGATGTATTCTGGGGCGTCGTTCGTGGGCTGCCAGAAACTTTTGTTGTATTGGACCTTCGAGTGACTCTTCCAAGATACGTATAAACCTATGTATTAGTGTATATTATATATATTAATTTTATTTTCTCCCAAATCATGGGTATGCCAAGGCATACAGGCATACCCCTGCCGCCGCCCATGCCTACAAGGACAAGCTCCAGCGCTTGGAGGCCGCCGAGGGGAAGAAGAGCAAGCAGGGCCCCGCGGAGGAGGAGGCCGCGAACGGCGGCGGCAGCAGCAGCAGGGGAGGAGGAGGCCTGTTCGGGCTCATAAAGAAGAAGCAGGTGTATCCCAAAACCGCCGCTTCGTCGGCGGCCATGGAGACCGGTGATGGAGCCTCTTCTTGAGTGTTCCGCTCTATGATCGCCCGCAGTCAGTGGTTTTGAGACGGCGCGGCGGACGAAATGCTGTTTATTTCGCACGCCGGGGGACGATTCTCTTGTTTCAGTTGTATAGATATATATACTCTTTATACTCGTCATTATCCCTACTCTTTATTATACTAATTACTGAATATAAACACCTAATCTTCTCAAGGAGAAATACAGAAATGAAACATCGTCTAGTCGTCAACCTATCTATTTGGCGAACCTATTGCAAATAGATGGCTGTACCATATTTAGCTTAGGCTGGCTTGAGATCAACAGGACACGGCCGGCTTCCGGAAACGCGCAGTTTGACCTCTGCAAAAGCTTCCAATTTTGTGCCGGCCAATGGGAGCATGAAACCTGTGTTTTTCTATTAAATAGAATTGATTCCTATAAAATTTCTAAGGTCGAAGCATGCCCAAGTGAACAGATCAATAGAAGACCATCCCTCTCACGCATTGCGGCACATACACCTCGAGGCATCGCTCCAATCGTCACGCATGACATTCGACCGGCGGCGTTTGAAGCGAGTAACAAAAGTTGTGGACGCCATCGAGACGTGTGGTCGTCCCATAACGGTGGCAACCGAGCGCAATTCGCCCCCCATTTCTGCTGACGCGGCGTGCGCTTGGACTTCCATTGCACCAACCAGAGTGAACAAACGACAAGTGCCGTCCGTCCGTCCGATGCATTTGGCACGCAGGTTGAGACAGCTGAAGCGGCTTGCTTGTTCAGAGAATGAAAGAAAAATGGCACTCGCCAAAGTCGCCATGCTTGCTGGCAGATCCGGATCTGCACACCATGCTCTCATGCTTGCCGGACAACGGGTCGGCATCAACAAACCATGGTGGTAGTTGTAAGCTGGAACCGGAAGTCACGGGGTGATTCTGCTGCCACATGTTGGCATGGATGCTTGGATAGGATATGTAATGCAGTATAAGGCGCAGAAACGGATACTAAAGTCATCATTTTTTTTTTCTCTCGAACCCACAGGACTCCTGCGCACTGAGAAGGTCACTGGGAGTACAAGATAGTTGCAGCCTTGCAAGTGTCCACTGAGAAAATGAAGAAACTTAAGCCCCTTTGGCACGGCTCGTCCAAAACGGCTTCACCGATGAAGCCAGAAAAACTGGCTTTTTCCGGCTTCTAGTTCATTTTAACCCCGGCTTACAAAACGGCTTCACGCTACAGTGCCTCGATTTGCGTAAAATAGATGAAGCCGAAGCCAGCATAAGCCGTGCCAAAAAGGCCCTTAGTATCATCAACCATATAAGACACGGCTTGGAATGGAATGAAGGATCATCAACCGCCTTGGAACGGATTGATGGATCTCCCAGAAGTAAATCAGGATCAGAAACATGTTAAAAGGAAACTAAAATTGATCACTGTACATTAACATGTCGATCGTATGTCTGTACACACTGTGTCCCAGCAACTGAGTTAACTTGTACAGTTACACATATCTGTAATTGATCTCTTTCCACATCAAATTAAACGCTTGTTCCCCACACACACACACAAAAGACAAAAACAAAAACTATATATTCTGTTGGTTATAAAACGATGGTCTATGATATTACTATATGCGCTACAAAGTGTAACTTGTGACCCACATTTTAAACATCTAGAACCTGGCAGCTGACGAGCTCAGCCGTCCCAAAGTTCTTAGAAGACACAGTGGTCCATACCACATTTTCTTCAGATACTGCGTTATCTGAGTTATTCTGCACTACAGCCTGCATAACTTGAAGAGTGTTGTTCGCCGCCTTTGTTATAACATGGAGCCTTCCACGGAGACCGGCGAGTAAATAAGGAGCCTCTGCGTCAGTGAAATCATAAACTGGAACTTGGGGCGAGATAGTTACCCATGTGTCCTCTTCGGAGTTGTATCTTTTTATCTGACCACTGTCCAAAGAGCTGGAAGGCTCCAGGGTGTAAAGTTTGTCATCGATCACAATACCCAATTTTGTGCCTGCCTGTCTTGCTGGCCAACCATCGCCGAGACCATCAGGCATCGTTGACCAAGCATTCAGATCTGGGTCATAGATCTCACCTCCGATGTCAAAAAAGAATGGCCATGAGTACAAGCTCTGAGGAACATACAGCTTTCCGTTGTAGGGTGCCATTCCTGTGGCGATAGGCTTCAGCACATCGACCAAGAAGGCTGTGGGGAGTACCTGTGCTTTTGCGAAAGGCATTTCTGGTAGCTCACTCCACAATCCAGTCTTGGGATCAAACGCCTCAGCTGAACGCAGAGGAAGCAAACCATTCCGACCCCTACTGACTCCACCAACTACATATAACTTGCCATTCAAAAATGTTGCTTTGCAGAAAGCCCACCCAGTCATCATTGGGCTCACTTCCTGCCACAAATTTAGAAAAGGGTCGTATCTCCAAACGCAGTTCAGGGCAACAGCTTTGGAAAAACCCCCAATGACATACAAGTAACCTTCAGCAACACCCACTGAACAACCACAAAAGGGCATCTGGTCCAAACTGTTCCTGCGCCAAAACAAGCCCCTGACGAAATCAGCAATCCTAATGCTTGATCCCACAACATTCCACATCTGGAACCCAGAAGATGCCGTCCTATTGGATTCCTCCTCATTGACAAAAGAAGGCATCGGTGGCAACCTCTGCCATTTCTGAAACACTGGATCAAGGCCATACCAGTGGAGCTTGTTTGCCTCAACTTTGGTCAGTACATACAACCATTCTTCACTTACGCCAAGCTCTCTTCTCAGCTGAGAAAGTTCAGAACCGATGATTGCTGCCTTCCAAGCTCGGCAAACCATCTTCAAATTAAGGTAATGGATCCGCGGTAACCTTGCCAGAATCTGGAGTGAGAGCTCGTCAGGAAGAGTCGGGATAATCCTTGGGTTTGACCCATACTCATAAGTAGATACCTTCACCCTCTTATTAGGATATGTCCCAGATGTCTCATGCTGATCCATAGACTTAGCCGTAGTACTTGCCGCACTTAGAATGGAGCCCATCTGAACTTGCTTTCTTCAAACCAAATAGTAGAAGCAGTCTTACATCTCTAATCCATCAATAGTTGCTGAAACAGGGTTTGAAAATAGGAGCTCTATGAGCTTCAATATAAGTCTGAGATAAATATAGTAGCAAAGCTCAAGTCTAAAAATGTGATTAATATGCCACAAACATTTAAAAAGCGTCATAAAAAGGATTTCCAACAAAGCGAGCAAATACTTGAAAATGAACACATCCTGCAAACCCAAGTTTTTGAGAAAGTCAACATCACTGCCACACAATGTGTGTTCACAGGTTTGCCAGTCGCATCATGGCATTTGGCCCTAGGCTCCAACTCCACAGGTCATTACTGAGACAATGAGGGGCAAATCCCCACATACACCAATAAACAAGAAATAGATTGTAACCATATGGAATGTTGGCTTTGGCAACATTGAAATAAGAAAAACTATCAATAGCATATATATATTTCATTTTATCGACTATCTCTGCCCCTATGTAGGGACTCTAACCCCAAAAATCTCAAGCAGGACCATGAATTTTACTTCAAAATCCCCATCTCCCCCAAAGAAAAAGAAAATCCACCCACGCCGGTCCTAAAATTCATGACCCATCTAATCTAATAATAGCAAAAGGGTCGAATTTGACAGCGCAAGTTACGTGTTCTGCCAAACCTAAACAAGGCGGCTAATTCATCGATCCCAGAAGAAATTAGAAATTACAGATGATCTGCGCGAGGCCTAGAATGGTTTTCCATGAATCGGACGAGAAATTGGATGTTGACCGTGGTCGGGCTTACCGGGAGGAAACGCCAGGACGGATCTCCGATGGGGCTGGAGGAGCAGAGGAGAGGGCGAGCAGACAGCAGCAGATGATCCCGGGTAGGGGTAGAGGCGTAGAGCCCGTGGCGTCGAGCGAGCACGACCCGTGTCAGCAGGTAGCAGAGGCAGGCACGCAAGGTAGACTTTTCCTCCGAGCCATTATAAAAACTAGCAGGGAGCCCCGTGCTTTGCACGGGCAATAGTGGTGAAAAAAAGTTTGTATTACGTTTTAAAAAAAATATGTATAGGGTGGTAGTGCTTATTAACGGGTGTAGTACTGTTCACCATACCCGTTAGCGTTTACAAAAAAAACACGTTACTGTTCACCGACGTTGTTACTGGTTACGAAACCCGGTACTGTACCCGCGACCCGTTACTGTTTATAAAACCCACGTTGACTGTTACCAGAACAGTGGTATGTGAGAGCGGTCGGAGATCCCAGGCTGCACGTCTTTTATATATATGTATAGATTTCTAATTCCTTCTCTGTCATAAAACCCTCGTGTAAAGTTTTTAGGTCCCGTGTGCCACTTCCGTGAGGTTAGAGTACGACGGCCGGTAACAGAGGGATACGATGACCGTTTTACTCATGTGTCTATTTGTCAGGAGCAGAATTTTGTTCTTGCTCTTGACGCCACAAATTTGACAAACCAATTACACAGATTCAAAAAGAGAAACCAGAACAACAAATTTAACAAACCAGTTACGAAAATTTCACAAACCATAACAGCATTTCACAAACTAGTAGACCAGACCATTGTTTTGGTCATGACATAGACCAGACCATTGTTTTGGTCATGCACAGACCACTGTTTTGGTCTTACAAAATGCAGGATCTACATGAGTTATAAAAAATCTGGAGTTTTGAGTCATCCCACAGACAACAACTAAATGTCAAGCTTCATTTTCTTCTGGTACCCATAGCAGGACTATCTAGAGTTGTAGATATCTTGGCTCTTGTATTCATAGCAGGACTGTCAAACTTCCTTTTCTTATTCACTGCTGTCTTGGGTCTCCCTTTGTTCTCAGTTGTGTTGATATCGTCAGCAGTGTTGACATGCTCAGGTTTTGACTCCAGGCTAGCAGGGAACATAATACTCAAAGGCACAGGCTGTAGGCTTCCAGTTTTTGGCTAGTTGGAGTCTGTTCCAGATCTTCTAAAGCAAAAAAAAGTATCGGATTAGTTGACTTATAAACCTATAGTACAAGGAAAATGTCAAGAACATGAGCCTCCGTATTGGTTTTCTTCAGTGACATGGAAAGCTTAATGTAGTGTCTAACCCTATGGCATCATAAATTAGTTAGTGCCTTGGTTTGCTTAGGAGTAAAAGCAGTACCTAATAAAAGCTAAACTAGGTGGTGAGATGAAGCTTCTGTCAGATAAAGTGAATAAATTATCACATGTACTTATCAAGGAAACTTCTATGATGAATAATCAAGAGGAAACCCTGAAGTCTGAGGAAAAGGGTGCTGAGAAGGTAACACTGCACTGATGTCAGTTACTAGACATGCTAACTTTTTTTTGAATAGCTTACAAGGTTTGCATTATACATTTCACATGTAGATTCTCACAAACATCGAGGACATAAAAAGGTCTATACTCGAGAGAGATGCTGCTGTAAAAATTATAGAGAATAAGGCATATGAAAAAAAGAGCAGAGGAGCTCACAAAGGAGTTGGATGAGAAGGAGAAAGAATACCAGGTATGTAAAGGGTGACATCTTTAAATGTAATGTACTCAACGTTTTAAATCGCAAGCTATCAATTTTAGCGTGAGGCTGTCCTGGGCGCTATTGGCGCTATAGCGAACGCTATAGCGGCGCTATGGCTCCGCTATAGCGGCAGCTAAATGCAGCAGCGTCAACTGACTGCTCACGCTATAGCGCCGCTATTTGCACACTATAGCGCGCTATTTGTTTACAATTCCAGAAAACATAAAAATCTGTCAATCACTCAATCCTCAATCACTCAATGTCTCAATCTGATAACTCATAACTCATAAGTCATAAGTGATAACTGATAACATCCACCATAATAACCATAAGAGCAAAGTAGCAGATAGCCAAACAGGCAACATAACCACATGAGGTTCATACATGCAAAGCCAAACAATCATAAAGGGATTGAACTTTAAAGTTTAAATGCATAAAGCCATAAACTCATGAAGTACACACTTTGCATTCCACATCCACAGCACAGGCAGAGCAATGATCTTGATCATTCAGCCTCAGAATCAGAACTATCATCAGAAGGCATATCATTGTCATCTTCTCCATCAGAAGATGAAGCAGATAACTCCTCATCCTCAATAGTAGGGATCAACCTCTTTCTCTTCCTGTCCCTATGTTTCTGCAGGTTACCTCCCTTCCTTTTTTCTTGTCCTTAAGGTGCAGCTGCAACTCCCTGTGATGATGCTCCAGTTTCTTCTCCTTCCTGCTATAGATCTACTTCTGTTGGCTCAATACCAGTGATCCACTCATTCTCTTCATCTTCTAAAGCATCAACAACATGTTTCTCAATGGGATCTTTATCCTTGTCCTTCTTTTGCCTCAGCTTTGAGTTGAACTTGACAAACACAAGATCCCTCATTCTATCATGAAGCAGCCTGTTGCATCTCTTTGTGTGGACCTACATAGGTTTAATTTTGTTATTTCAATAACAAAAGAGGATTAAACTTGAAGAATTGCATAAATGAACATAGAAATTACTAATTAGTAATTCAGATTCATACTTGTTCATACGAACTCCAGCATCTCTCACAAGCTGATGAACTGCATGTCAAACTTAGAATTCTCGCAACTAACTTTCTGAGGTTTGGTGCACTACTTCCATGATTCAGCCACCACTTAGCTAAATTACAAAAAACAAAGTATAATGTAACATATAAGGTACCAAGGCCAACAGAAAACTCAAAAGTTTTAAATTTTCATTTTTTCATACCTGGCTCAAATTGATATGTTTGCACTGCCTTTTAGCAATTTCTTTGCCAAAGGATCCTTCAACATCCTGAAACAGTTGAAGCTCTTCAATAATCTTGTCCTACATGTCTTCATTCGGAACAAGCTTCGTAATGCAAGTTATTACACCATCTCTAAATGATTCATTCTCCTCTATAGCCAACTTGTTTTGATAATAATAGAAAGGGTTCAAGTAGTAACCAGCCCTATGCAAAGGTGTCTTCAGCTTACTGTCCCACCTTTTGTCAATGATGTGAAAAACTTCCTCAAACTTGTTCCTGTCATTGTTGAACCTCCTAGAGATCTCATTCTTAGCTTCTACTAGACTCCCATACAAGAACCCCATTGCTGGAACATCACTGTCCATTCTCCTCAATATAGTAGCTAATGGCTCAAAGTAATTAACAACAGTCTCAACTCCTTTCTAGAAAGTTTCAGATCTCACAACCTTGTTTGCTTTCTTCCCTTTGACACTATTTAGGTAGCCTAGTTCATTGAGCTCATCCTCCCTAAAAAGCCTCTGCAATTGCTTCTTGTTTTCTAGCAAGCTCTTCAAGTTGAGATAAGTAGTTGCAAACCTTGTAACACCACACCTTACCAAATCTCTAGAAAGAAACTTCCTCATCAGGCTCAAAACTCTAGTATGGGCATATAGAAAAACAGTCAAGCACTTTGCTTTGCTAATTGTTACTGCAACTCTTGGCATCTTTCCTATATCTTCCAGCATTAGATCAATGGTATGGGCAGCACAACCATTCCAAAAAATAGAGGGATGCTTTGCTTTCAACAAACTTGCTGCTGCCTCATTGGGTCTTGCATTGTCAGTTATAACTTGAACTACATTTTGCACCCCTATTTCCTCAATACATCTATCAAACAGTTCAAAAATGTACCTACCATCTTTCTTCACAGCCAAGCAATCCACCGAATCAAGAAAACAAACACCATATGCACTATGAACTACCAAATTCATCACACCTCTACCTCTCTTGTCTGTCCAAGCATCTGTCATTACTGTACATCCATTTAGCTCCCAAGACTCTTGGTGAGACTTCAATGACTCCTGCACTTTCCTCTTCCTTTTTTGTAAGAATTTCCCACTCATCTCATATGGAGTTGGCCCTCTCAAGTTCCTGCCAAAGTCTCCAATAGCCTCAAGCATAAGATCAAAGCTAGGAAGTGTAACCGTGTTGTGTGGGATACCTGCTTCATAAAAAAATTGGCATATGTACTCACATGCTCTATCCCTTTTCTCTTCCCTTTTTTTAGTTGATAGCTTGGA
Organism: Miscanthus floridulus; assembly: GCF_019320115.1. Taxonomy (NCBI): domain Eukaryota; kingdom Viridiplantae; phylum Streptophyta; class Magnoliopsida; order Poales; family Poaceae; genus Miscanthus; species Miscanthus floridulus. The sequence goes on from NW_027097334.1 coordinate 35,245, forward strand.
TTGGACCTTTTCAGCAACACCAGATTTGCCCTTCCTTGCAGCAACTATTTCTTCTGGTATCAGTTTACAGTACTTATCCATAGGACCACCTAAAGAAGCACCTTTGCTTGTCACCTTCTTGAACACAATAACTGAATTGCCATCTACATCACTGCGTTCCTCTCCTTCAGAATGGCTCAAATCAACTTCAGCTCTATCCTCTTCTTTCTCCCTATTCTTCCTTTGCTTGTAATCCAACTTCTTTGACAGCAACTTAATCATTTCTTCTTGCACATCAGATGGAACTTTAGTATACTTTGCAGCACCACATTTAGAAACTTTACCAAGGTGGTATTTGATTCTGGTTATTCCACCATGATAAGTTTTGCCACAGTAGTTGCACTTGAGAGAATTTTTCTTGTTCACATCTGGCATTGTGCAGTGCTTCCAAGCTGGGTCAGATGCTTCAGCAACAGTATCATTTGATTGCTGGCCTGTGGATGCAGTGCTAGATAAGCCTACAATAGACACACACAGATTCAAATCACTGACTGTATAAGATTTTTTCATTGAGCATTATAAGTTTATAACTGAAATCACTAACTTTATAGATAATCACTGATTGCATTAATGATGAATCAATCGAAATCAGAAATTCAACACATAGACATAGCTACAAAATTCACTTGTATGTAGGTAACTATCATGGACTGTAACTAGTGGACACTCTTCAAATAGTTTCTGCACTTAGTCTCACGGCCTCAGCTCAGCTACAAAATTCAACACATAGACATAGCTAATAGCTCAGAAATCAGAAATTCAGAATCACTAACTTGTGTATAACTGAAATCACAGTATCAAATCTCAGTCACTAGTCACTACTGTGGAGAACTAGAGATTGGAGAAGAACAGGGCCATAGGGGAGAAGAACTTGCCTACTGTTCACGCACTGCCAACTGGACTTGAATTGATGTCCCTTGGAGAAGATATTGTTGGGCGTGACTGCGCGAGGTTGCTCGCCCGTCGCAGCAACTATAGAAGCTCGTTGGCGGCCTCAAGTGACTGTCGTCGCTGAGCCGCTGCGCTCGCTCGCCGCCGCCGACGTCGTGCAACCGCCGCGCTCGCCTGCCACCGCCGTCGCCTAGCCGCAGCGCTCCTTTGCCGCCACCGCCATGACCCGTGAAGCTGGGATACGATACGAGTGTAGTGAGTGTCGTGACCCATGAAGCTGGATGCTAGGGTTCAGGGGGTCAAGCCAAATTGGACCGGGCCGGGCTGTTCTTTTTTTTGGTAATGACCGGGCCGAGCTGTTCAATTTGGCAATTTTGGGACATCCAACAATAGCGGCTGGTTAGCGGCGCTATGGCGCTAAACGCACTTAGCGGCGCTTTAGCGCGCAATAGCGGCAATAGCGCGCATAGCGCAAAAATGAGCAATTGTGTCGCGCCAGTTCCTGTGGGCTGCTATAGCGCCGCTATATCGTCGAAATAGCGCTCTATTTTTTTGTGGGATGTACTAAATATTAACAATTTAACATATAGCCTCTTGGTTCTGTGTACTCTAGGATATTAAATTTGTTTTTGCCCAGGGTGTGCTTGCAGGAAAAAGTAGTGCAAGCGAGAAGAAATGCCTTGAATATTAGCTTAGAGATGCAAAAGCTGCAGCTAGAGATGCAGAATCTGGACTAAAGCAGCTAGCCACAAAAATAAAACATTCTGAAAAGGAGTCGAAGGAGAAGAAAGCTCTGTTAGTGTCCAAGCGCGATGAGGCTATTGCAGCTGAGAATGAGCTGAAAACAAGGACAAAGGACTTGGATGGTATCAAGGCAGGGGGAGCAGCAGCACAGGCATCACGACGCATTGACATGACACCACATTGATCAAGGCAGGGGGACTTGGATGGTATCAAGACAGGGGGAGCAGCAGCACAGGCATCAGGCACAATCATATGACATGACACCACATTGACATGACACCACATTGATCAGGTATATGTGATAGCTATAGTACAAGGAAAATGTCAAGAACATGAGCCTACCTGATTAAAGCTGCTGAGGCAGAGGATGAGCTCTTTGATTTCTTAGAACCTGTTGTTGTTGTTTTCCTCTTATTTCCAGCAGCTGCTTCAGTTGTGGGAGATGTACCAGGGGGCAAATCAGGGAACACCATTCTGGTAGGAACAGGAACAATGCTTGTTTTAGTTGAGGCTAGGGTTGCCTTTTTCTTCTTCCTTTTAGGTGGTCCCCTGCAATAGACAAATACAAAATGTCATAGCTGTTAAGTATGTCACATACAACCCAACACAAAAATCTAAAACAAAGAATCTCACCTATCAGCAAGCATTGTTGTAATGTCTGCAGGATCTCCATCTTTACAAGTGTACCAGTGATGCCCATATTCATGGCAAATAGGGCACTGGTGCCTGCCGTTATTGCCTTTGTTGCCACCTTCAGCAAATCCTCTGAACCTTGTCTTCCTTCTACCAGCAGTTGATTTGAGAAGAGGTGGATGCATGAAGAAGCCATGATCAGATTTGGGCCACATGGACTTATCAGGAATGGCAGGGATGATACCCTCATAAGCTGACCTGAACTTCTGCACTGAGTAGTAGTTGTCCACATGGTCTTCAATTTTCTCTCCTCTTATGCTAGTGATGTAGGCCAGTGCATGCTTACATGGTAGGCCTGAAACCTGCCAAGCCCTACAAGTGCAAGTCCTTTGGTCCAAATTCACAACAAATCTGAAGCTTGATCCTCCTCTTGCACACAACTCTACAATGCCATCGCCGCTAGTTATGACATCAATATCTAGGTTCCTGCTTTGCTCCTTCAGCTTGTCCACAATGTGTGGAAGTATCTTTCCCTGCATCTGCCTTGCAATCTTCCTTTTGTGGTTCCATTTGATTAATAACTTCTGTCTGATTGTATCAAGCAAGTCATCCAAATGCCTGCCTTTTTCACCTTTGATCTAGTTGTTGAAGCTTTTAGCTAAATTATTTGTGACATAGTCTATCTTACATGTGACTCCAAATTGACTTCTGGTCCATAGCTTCTTATGGTTCTACTGTAGATAAACCATAGCTGCTGGCTTAGCTGCTGCCATTGCTGACCAGTGTTTCTCAAAAAGGTATGAGTTCCAACTGTAAGATGATGCCCACAAATGATCATCAAACACCTGTTCATAGAACCTTTTCTTAAAATTTTGAACAAGATGCCACATACACTCGTTGTGCTCTACATTAGGAAATACCTCACTCACACCGGCCATCACTGCTTGACCACAATCAGTACAGAAGGTCAGACCTAGTGGACTCCCTATAACATCTCTTAGTCTCTCCATGAACCATATCCAATTCTCATTTGTTTCTGAATCTATGACTCCAACTGCAACTGGATACATCCAGTTGTGCCCATCTACTGCACAGGCTACACACAGTTGACCTCTAAACTTGCCCGTGAGAAATGTACTATCAACTGACAAGTATGGCCTATAGCCTTGAAGAAACCCATCAATACATGGCTTCATGGCAAAGAACAGTCTATTTAACCTAATCTTGTTATTAATGGTATGATGATCAATAACTACAAAGCTACCAGGACAAGATTCCTCAATTTGCAACTTGAACCTATACAGATTGTCAAAACGGGACCTCCAATCTCCAAATAATTGGCTGTGAGCTAGTTCCTTACCATTATATACTCTCTTGTAAGGCACAACCACCTTGAATTTATCCTTGATCCTCTTATGTAGCTCCATAGCTGACACCCTGGGATCCTCAAATACCCATTCCTTCACCTTTTCACAAACCCAAAACTTGGTTGCACACTTCACTTTACCACCTCTTCTTGTGCTCTGACACTCATGAGGATATGGGTTCTTCTTCACCTGCAAATATGTCACACCAATTATAAGTAAATCAACAAAAAAAAGCAAGATGGCAAGAGTTACCTTCACTGTTGTCTTGTCTGCACCTGTAGATGCAAGAATCCTCCACCTACATCCATCAATTTTGGCACTACAGTAGACCCTATACCTTCCTGGATCACTCTTCTCTATGTTAAATTCAAACTCATTTCTGATTGCATGTGTAGCCAAAGCCAACTTAAAACAAGACATATTTTCATAGATGCTGCCTACTGTCATTGGTGGGTCATTTTTGTCATACACTATTTCAGGATTACTAAGTGGGACTTTATCTTTGACCATTTCATCTGCCTCATCCTCCTCATAGTCATCATCATCATCATCATCAGAATCGGATTCCCATTCAGAGTTAGAAACAGGTACATCCTCCTCAAATGCATCAGTACCCTTGGTCAGTGGCTCTAATTCTATGTACATGCCCTCCTCATCCACACCCATGTGCTCATTATGTGGCTCAGGATTGTTTAGGTAGTTGTCATCATCAGTGGTTGTTGCCGTTTGAGAGGAAGCTTGTGTTTGAGTGGAAGCTTGTGTTTGGGTTGGTGCTGGTGTAGGCTCAGCTAGGTTACAGGCTTGCATAGAGGAGTTAGGCATTTCAACTAAATCATGCCATAGTGGAATGACTGCTGTATCAGTACCCATAGGATGGTAAGCAAAGGTCAACAAGCAGATCTTGGCACTAGCATTTTTGGAAAACATAGCAACTAAATCATGATCACTGCTGACTTTGATGTTGGACTTGGTTTCACCACAGTAGTAGAACATGTCAACAATGTCATCATAACCACAAGGGTACTTATCCACAATGTCTTCGACCAAATCCTTGAAATTTATTGTGTCAGCATCCACAACTG